>NC_045806.1:67564351-67786080 GCF_009873245.2 Balaenoptera musculus | reverse complement strand
TTGGCTGAGGGATTCATGCGGTCTCAGAGCTGGTGTTGGGCTGCTGGTAGGCAGGGCCATTACCCAGCATGTTCTAGGGCTATTGTCTGCCTGTTGGTGAGTGTGGCTGTTCCCAAAGCTGGTGGTTGGCATTCTGGAAGGCAGGGTTGGGGCCCAAGTTGTCCTGGGGCTGCTGCCTTTGCACCAGTGGGTGAGGCTGGTCCTGAGGCTACAGCTCTCTCACTGTCAGGTAGGGTTGGGGCCGGGACTTCCTGGGGCTGGTGCCTGCCCACTGGTGGGTGTATCTTTGTCCTAGCGTCTCTGAATGCAGGGCCATAGAGGTCCAAATTTTAATGCCTGCACACTGGTGTGTGGGGCCAGATCTTGGGCCCCCCCTACTGGACAAGACTCTGTCGAGGGATGACTGTGCACTCAGGGAGTCTTAAAGCAGCCTGACTGCTGGTGGGTGGGGCTGCCCCACATGGCTATTTGCTTGGCCTGAGGCATCCCAGTACTGGTGTCTATAGGCTGGTGGGCAAGGGAAGAGCAGGGTCCTGGGCTAATAAACTAGAAGGAGGATTCCAAAATGGCACTTGCCAGTACCAGTGTCTTCGTGGTAGAATGAGCTCCCCAAAATGGCTGCTGTCAGTGTCCATGTCTCCAGGGTGAGTTCCACTTACCTCTTGCCTCTCTTGGAGACTCTCCAAGATCACCAGCTGGGTGTGACCCTGGTTCCTTACAAATTACTGCTTCTGCCCTGTGTTCTGCAGTGTGTGAGATTTTCTTTGTACCTTTTAAGAATGGAGTCTCTATTTCCCTTAGCCCTCTGGATCTCCAAAAAGAAAGTACCACTGGCCTTCAAAACCAAACTTTCTGGGGGCTCGTATTCCCAGTGAAGGACCCCAGGCTGTAGAGCTCGATGCTTGGTTCAGATCCCTCACTCCTTGAGGGGAACCTTTGCAATTATAATTATCCTCCCATTTGTGGATCACCCACCAGGAAGTATGGGTCTTGACTATACTGCAACCCCACCCCCCCATCAGCCTCATTGTGGTTCCTCCTTTATACCTTTAGTTGTAGAAGATCTCTTTTGGTTTACTCTGATCTTTCTCCTCAATAGTTGCTCTGTAAATAATTGTAATTTTGTTTTTCCCGAGGGAGGAGATGAGCTCAAGATCATCCTACTCCACCATCTTGCAGCAATCTATGACTTGTTTTCAGTTAATCTCTGTAAAATTATGCTGGAACACAAAGTACAGTCTTTAGATTTACAACTTTAGTTCTTCCATTACCTTGGGAATTTTCTGCTGTTATATTATCCAATAGTTTCCCTGTTCCATTTGTAGAGCAGAAGTTGTTCTACTTCAGGATTATTTTTACTACATCACCTGTGATCTCTGTCTCTATTATTTTCTTTCTAACTGCTTTAATTTTTAAAACTCTTTTTTCCCTGCATTCACTGTGATTATATTAGAATTTCTCTCCATTTCTTTAATTTGATTTTTAGCATTTCTATGGAGTTCTGTGCATTTTGTAGTTTGTTATTTATCAAACGGAGTTTTATTGTTTTGTTTCCTTAGCCCTAAATCCTTCCTTTAAACTTATATTTTGATATTTACCTGTTCTTTGAGTTCCTTTTATAAGTAATTCATATTTTTAATAAGCTCTTTTCTTCACTAAACATTCATGGGTAATTTGAATTGTTTTTTTCCCTTGCATTGTGCATTCTTCCTGAGTGGATTCTTCATCAGTCTTTTGCCTCCTATGCTCAATTTTGTTTCTTCCTTTACCTCCCATTTTTTTCTGTGGTATATTTGTATTACTGTAATGCAGTTTTATTTTGTCTTATCCTGCTTATGGTTAATAGAGTCAGGTTTTGTAACTCATATTTACCTTTATATAGTACAGTTATATTTTCTTGACACTATTTATTTATTTCTGATACCTTTCCACTTCCCTTCTCTTTTAAGGTATATTTTAAGGGTTGATTATTGAAATTCTGTTCAATACTTTTGTAACATACTGACTGGAGAGTGAGGAGTAGGTGTGAGCTACTCTGAAGCTGCCTAAAACTTTTGTTTCAGAACTTGGTCTCTGCAAATCTTTCTGATATATTAAAAAAATGTCCTGAATCATGATACACTCCACTTGTGTCCTTTTCCCATGAGATATTATTCTTCACTTTGGTTTATTTCTCAAATTCAGCATTGAAAAATGATAGTTTCTAGATTTTCCTACCTCTCCTGCTATTCTAAAAAGCTGTGCCTGTAATTGAAATCTTGTCAAAGAATTTTCATTACTTTTGTGCCTCTACATCTTCCTCAGTTTCCTTCTCTTTAAATTATTCATGAAAATTCTCAAGATTCTGAGATGTACGCTCTCCCCAGTACAATTTCTCAGTGTAAATGATTTGTATAAGAAACACTCATGACTGAGGTGGCAGCTGTAGTGTCAATGACTGAGACCAGATGTGAGAGGCCAAGAAATGCACCAAAACACAGCCAAGTAGACACAAGGAATGAACGTCAAGCATACTTCCTGCACCATTTCAGCAACCCACACACTGCACATAAGGGGACATAAAATTATTGTTCATCCAACACTAAATTAATATTTTAACAACAAAAACATAAATGAATTACAAAAATGACTCTGAGAATGATGTCACATAAGATGGCAGATTGGAAACTCCAGGATCCTATAACTCCACTGAAACAATTTTATTGGCAAAAAAAAAATAAATCTCAGAATGAACTATATTAGAACTCTGGAATTCAATCAAACAATTGCATCATCCATGAATGTGCTAGATGAATTAAGATGCTGATAAATTGCAGTAAATTTTGGCATTTTCATAACCGCTACCATTCCACATCACCATAGTGGGCACACATGGAAAGGATGGACCAAATTTCTGGTGTGGCTTTCTGGTACAAAGGAAGGCAAAAGAACTTTGTCCTACAAGAGTCAGAGCTGTGTGTTTTTATGGGCCTGCTGGATTACTGAGGGACAAGCACAGGGTGGCCATTATTTTAATTCTCTCAGGCTGAAGTAATTTTTCCAGATAATATCTGTTGAAAGAATTTAGAGTGATCAAATATCTTTTTCTTCTTATTTGATCCAGGCTTTCAAGGAAATTTCTGTAGGGTCACAGGTTGAATGTGGGGATAATGGAACAGGGACTTCAATAACCACACACAACAAATATTATAATCTTTGCAAAAATAGTTTGATGATGTCACTCACAAAATAGAAGACTACAGCACTCAATAAGCAAAAGCAGCAATCCTGGGGAATATGAGAGAATCTGATTTCCTGAGTTACCACATTGCAATATTCAAAATATCCAACTCTCTGAAAAAAATATGAAGCATAAAAAGAAACAGGAAACTGTGATCATTTTATAAGATAAAAGAAATAAGCAGAAACCATCATTAAGGAAGCTCAGACTTTGGACTTACAAGACAAAAACTATAAATTAACTGCCTTAAATATGCTCAGAGATAAAGAAACCATGGACAAGTAATTAAAAGCAATCAGGAAAATGATGTGTGAACAAGTAGGGAAAATCAAAACAGAGGTAAAAGTTATAGAAAGAACCAAATACAAATTATGGAGCTGAAAAATATAACAGGTGACATGAAAAAATTCACTACAGAGGTTCAAAAGCATATTTCAGCAGGTAAAGGAAAATAATCTTAAAACGGCTAATAAAAATTACCCTGGGCTGACGATCAGAAAGAATAAAGAAAAATGAACAAAGCCTAAGCTACAAATTTGACACAATCAGGTAAATCAATGCATGTATTATGGGAATCCCAGAAGGAGAGGAGTAAAAAGGGTCAAAAAATTTTGAGGAAAAAATAGCTGCAAGTTTTTCAAATTTGATTTAAAGACACAAATTCATACATCCAGGAAGCCCAATAAACACCAAGTAAGATAAACTAAAGAAATTTACATTGAGACACATTATAATCAAACTGTTGAAGGCCAAAATGAAAGTAGGTTTTTTGAAAGCAGCAAGAGAGATGCAACCTGTCATATACATGGACTCCTCAATAAGATTAATAGAGGGCTTCCCTGGTGGCGCAGTGGTTGGGAATCCGCCTGCCAATGCAGGGGCCACGGGTTCGTGCCCCGGTCCGGGAAGATCCCACATGCCGCGGAGCAACTGGGCCCGTGAGCCACAACTACTGAGCCTGTGCGTCTGGAGCCTGTGCTCCGCAGCAAGAGAGGCCGTGACAGTGAGAGGCCCGCGCACCGCGATGAAGAGTGGCCCCCCCTTGCCACAACTAGAGAAAGCCCTCGCACAGAAACGAAGACCCAACACAGCCAAAAATAAATAAATAAATAAAGTTTAAAAAAAAAAAAAAAAAAAAAAGATTAATAGAAAACTTCTCATCAAAAAACACAGAGGTCAGAAGGCAGTGGGATGATATATTTAAGGTGCTTAAATAAAATTAAAAGAAAAACTTCTCAAAAGTTCAATATGGCAATACTATCCTTCAAAAATGAAGAGAAATTAAGATCTTCACAGATAAACAAAAGCTAAGTGCTCTTGTTGCTAGTATACCTGCCCTACAAGAAGAGCTAAAGGGAGTTCTTAATGCTTAAGCAAAAAGACAATAAATGGCAATGCAAAGCTACATAAATATCTCTGTTAAAAATAACATAGATTAATATAAAATTTAGTATTTTTGGATTTGGGGTTTGTAATTTCTCTTTTTACTTACTATGTGAGTTAAAAAGATAAATGCATAAGATAATAATTATAAATCTGTATTAATGGGCACACAATGTATAAAGATATAGTTGTTAACAATAATGACATAAAGGGGAGAATAGAGATGCATAGCAGCATAAGAGCTAACTTATGCTATTGAAGCTAAATTGGTATAGTTCAACTAGATTCCTAGAAAATTTAGGATACAAATGGTAATTCTCATGATAACTACTAAGAACATAAATTTAAAATAGAAATAAAGAGGAAATAAAAATGGTACACCAGAAAAAAATCAAGTACAAAACAAAGAAGTACAGGAGGAATTGAACAAAAAAAGACGTAAGAAAAAACAGAAAAGTGGCAGAACTAAATTCTTCATTAATGATAATCACTTTAAATGTAAATAGATTAAACTCAATAATTAAAAGAGAAAATTGGCAGACTGGATTAAAGAATAAAAACGTGATCTACCTATATGTTCTTTAAAAGAGACTAACTTTATATGAAAAGACACAAATATGTTGAAAGTGAAAGAATATAAAAATATCCCATGCAAATAATAAGCAAAATAGTTCTACAGTGAATATACTAATATAAGACATTACAAGAGACAAAGAGAACATTGTATGTTTATTAAAGGGTGAATTCATCAAGAAGATACAACTATAAACATTTATAAATCAAACAACATAGCCCCATTATATATGAAGAGAATATTGACATAATTGAAAGGATAAATATAAAATTCTACAATAATATTTGGAGACATCTACACATCACTTTCCATGATGGCTAGAACATCTAGAGAGAAGATTAATAAAGAAGTAACTTGAACAATATTATAAAATAACTAGACTTAATGTATATGTATAGTACACTCCACTTAACAATAGTAGAATAAATATTCATTTCAGAAGGAAAATTTTTTAATTAATTTATTTATTTATTTTAATCAGTCATCAATTTTATACATATCATTCTATACATGTCAATCCCAATCACCCAATTCAGCACACCACCATCCCCACCCCACCGCAGTTTTCCCCCCTTGGTGTCCATATGTTTGTTCTCTACATCTGTGTCTCAACTTCTGCCCTGCAACCCGGTTCATCTGTACCATTTTTCTAGGTTCCACATACATGCGTTAATATACGATATTTGTTTTTCTCTTTCTGACTTACTTCAGAAGGAAATTTATAGCATCTAATCACTATGTTAGATAATAAAATCTCAAACCAACAAATTAACTTTACAATTTTAGGAACTAGGGAATAAATTGCAAACTGAACTCAAAGGCAACAGAAGGAAGGGAATGAAAAAGATTAGAGCAGAGATTTTAAAATCAAAGAGAGAATAGAAAAAAAAATCAAGAGAATCAACAAAACTAAAACTTGGTCCTCTGAAAAGATAAAACTAGCTAGATGAAGAAAAAGAGAGAGCAGACACAAACCACTAAAATCAAAAATGAAAGTGGGAACATTACTACTTACCTTAAATTAAGTGTAGTATAAAAGAATAGCATGAACAATTGTACACCAGGTAATAAGATAATCTATAGGAAATGAGAGAATTCCTAGAATCAAACAAATTACCAAAACTGATGCAGGAAGAAATAGAAAATATAAACAGATATTGATCAAATGCAATTTTCCCAGGAATATGAGTGCATTTCAACATAAGAAACATAAGAAACATAAGAAAATCAATCAATGTAATATACTATAATAATAGAATGAAGGGGAATAAACAGTATGAACATCTCAATAGATGCAGAAAGCTTTTTGACACAATTTAACACTCTTATTCTTTCAGTGATAAAATCACTCAGAAAACTAGGAATAGAAGGAACTTCCTCAGCATAGTAAATGACATATATGAAAAACCCACAGTTCACATGACACTCAAGTGTGAAAAATTGAAACTTTTCCCCGAAGATCTGGAACAGACAAAGATGTTCACTTTAACCAGTGCTATTTAACATTGCATTGGAAGTCCTAGTCAGAGAAATTAGGCAGGTTGGGGGGAAGGAAGTAAAATGCATCCAAATTAGAAAAGAAGAAATAAACTACTTGTATTTGCAGATGGCATGATTCTATATATACAAAAATCCCCCCCAAGACAAATCCACAATAATACTAGAGATAACTAAAAAATTCAACGAAGACACAGGTTAAAAAATTAACTTATGAAAATCAGTTATGCTTCAATACACCACCAACAAACAATCTGAAAAAGAAAGTAAGAAAATTATTCTGTTGACAATAGCATCAAAAAAGATAAACTATCTACAAATAAATCAAACTAAGAAGGTAAAAATCTGTGCTCTAAAACTACAAAAGCAGCCTTGCAGGCAGTTGGCTCTCATCAGCAAGCTGTGCCAGTGCTCACCTGAGCAGCACCTGGCAACCCATGGTCCACTGGCCACTCAGTAGTGCTGCCTTCATGACCCTCCAAAGAACGGGCAGCCATGCCCTCTCCATAGTTTATGAGTGGTGAGCAGCTTTGAGAGATAAGAGTCTGAACTCTTCTTTGCACCAAGAAGTTGAGCCCTGGCTCTGACATTCTGTGAGGACTTCCAATACCATATTGAATGAAAGTGGCAATGACTGATCACAGACAAGATGGCAGGGTAAAAGGATGTGAGCTCACCTCTTCGTATGGAAACACCAAAACACAATTAACTTGAACAACCATTGACAAAAAAAAAAAAACAAAACAAAACAGAACCTACCAAAAAACGATACCATATATCCAAAGATAAAAAGAAGCCACACCAAGACAGGGGCAGACAGCAGAAGCCAGCAGAACTACAACCCTGAAGCTTGTGGAATGGAAACCACAATCACAGAAAGTAAGACAAAATGAGATGGCAGAGGAATACATCCCAGATAAAGGAACAAGACAAAACCCCAAAAGAACTATGTGAAGTGGAGACAGACAATCTACCTGAAAAAGAACTCAGAGTAATGATAGTAAAGATGAGGCAATATCTCAGAAAAAGAATGGAGGCACAGATGAGAAGATAAAAGAAATGCTTAACAAAGACCTAGAAGAACTAAAGAACAAAGCAACAAGGAAAAAGCAAGAAATAATGTATGAGGGAACTCTCATAAGGTTATCAGGAAGAATCCTGTTCCATTGATTTATGTCTGTCTTTGTGCCACTACCATACTATTTTGATTACTGTAGGTTTGTAGTATAGTCTGAAGTCTGAAAGCCCTATTCCTCCAGCTCCATTTTTATTTCTCAAGATTGCTTTGGATATTTGGGGTCTTGTGTGTTTCCATATTTTTTTTAAATTTATTCCAATTCTGTGAAAAATGCCAATGGTAATTTGACAGGGATTGCATTGAAGCTGTAGATTACCTTTGGTAGTATAGTCATTTGACAATATAGATTCTTCCAATCCAATAACATGGTATATCTTCCCACCACTTTGTGTCATCTTCTATTTCTTTCATTAGTGTCTTATAATTTTTGAAGTACAGGTTTTTGCCTCCTTAGGTGATTTTATTCTTTGGTATTTTATTATTTTTGATGAGATGGGATATGGGGTTATTTCTTTAATTTCGGTTTCTGATATTTCTTTGTTAGTGTATAGAAATACAACCAATTTCTGTGTATTAATTTTGTATCTGGCAAAATTACTGAATTCATTGATGAACTCTTAATAGTTTTCTGGTAGCATCTTTAGGATTTTCTCTGTATAGTATCATGTCATCTGCAAGCAGTAACAATTTTACTTCTTCTTTTCCAATTTGGATTTCTTATATTTAATTTTCTTCCTGATTGGCATGACTAGGACTTTCAAAACTATCTTGAATAAGGATGGTGAGAGTGAACATCCTTTCCTTGTTCCTGATCTTAGGGGAAATGCTTTCAGCTTTTCACTGTTGAGTATGATGCTAGCTGTGGGTTTGTCATATATGACCTTTATTATGTTGAGGTAGGTTCCTTCCATGCCCACGTTCTGGAGCGCTTTTACATTAAATGGGTGTTGCATTTTGTCAAAAGATTTTTCTGCATCTATTGAGATGATCATATGGTTTTTAGTCTTCAATATTTTAAAGAGGTGTATCACACCGATTCATTGGCAGATATTGAAAAATACTTGCATCCCTGGGATAAATCCAAGTAGATTATGTTGTATGATTCTTTTAATGTATGGTTGGATTCAGATTGCTAATATTTTGTTGAGGATTTTTGCAACTATGTTCATCATGATATTAGTCTGTAATTTTCTTTTTTGTGGTATCTTTGGTTTTGGTATCAGGGTGATGGTGGCCTCATAAAATGAGTTCTGAAGTGTTCCTTCCTCTTTCATTTTTTGGAAGAGTTTCAGAAGGGTACGTGTTAACTCTTCTCTAAAAGTTTCATAGAATTCGGCTGTGAAGCTTCCTGGTCCTGGGCTTTTGTTTGTTGGAGGTTTTTAAATGAGAGTGTTAATTTCAGTGCCTGTGATTAGTCTGTTCATATTTTCTATTTCTTCCTGGTTCAGCCTTGCAAGGTTGTATCTTTCTAAGAATTTGTCCATTTCTTCTAGGTTGTATATTTTATTGGCATATAGTTGTTTGTAGTAGTCTCTTATGATTCTTTGTATTTCTGTGGTGTCTGTTGTAATTTCTTTTTCATTTCTAAATTTATTTTATTTTAATTTTTTTAACATCTTTATTGGAGTATAATTGCTTTATGATGGTGTGTTAGTTTCTGCTTTATAACAAAGTGAATCAGCTATACATATACATATATCCCCACAATTCCTCCCTCTCACCCTCCCTATCCCACCTCTCTAGGTGGTCACAAAGCACCGAGCTGATCTCCCTGTGCTATGTGGCTGTTCCCACTAGCTATCTATTTTACATTTGATAGTATATATATGTCCATGCCACACTCTCACTGAGTCCCATCTTACCCTACCCCTCCCCATGTCCGCAGGTCCATTCTCTATGCCTGCATCTTTATTCCTGTTCTGACCCTAGGTTCTTCAGAAACGTTTTATTATTTTAGATTGCATACATATGTGTTAGCATACGATATTTGTTTTACTCTTCTTGACTTACTTCACTCTGTATGACAGTCTCTAGGTCCATCCACCTCACTACAAATAACTCAGTTTCATTCCGTTTTATGGCTGAGTAATATTCCATTGTATATATAGGCCACATGTTCTTTATCCATTCATCTGTCGATGGACACTTAGGTTGCGTCCATGTCCTGGCTATTGTAAATAGAGCTGCGATGAACATTGTGGTACATGCGTCTTGTTGAATTATGGTTTTCTCAGGGTATATATCCAGTAGTGGGATTCCTGGAAAATATGGTAGTTCTATTTTTAGTTTTTTAAGGAACCTCTGTACTGTTCTCCATAGTGGCTTATCAAGTTACATTCCCACCAACAGTGCAAGAGGGTTCCCTTTTCTCCACACCCTCTCCAGCATTTATTGTTTGTAGATATTTTCATGATAGCCATTCTGACTGGTGTGAGGTGATACATCAATGTAGTTTTGATTTGAATTTCTCTAATGATTAGTGATGTTGAGCATCCTTTCATGTGTCTGTTGGCAATCTGTATATCATCATAGGGGAAATGTCTATTTAGGTCTTCAGCCCATTTTTGGATTGGGTTGTTCGGGTTTTTGGTATTGAGCTGCATGTGCTGCTTGTAAATTTTGAAGATTAATGCTTTGTCAGTTGCTTCATTTGCAAATATTTTCTCCCATTCTGATGGTTGTTTCTGTCTTCTTTATATTTTCCTTTGCTGTGCAAAAGATTTAAGTTTTATTAGGTCCCATTTGTTTACTTTGATTTCATTACCATTTCCCTAGGAGGTGGGTCAAAAAGGATTTTGCTGTGATTCATGTCAGAGAGTGTTCTGCCTATTTTTTCCTCTTAGAGTTTAATAGTGTCTTGCCTTACATTTAGGTCTTTAATCCACTTTGAGTTTATTTTTGTGTATGGTGTTAGGGAGTGTTCTAATTTCATTCTTTTACATGTAGCTATCCAGTTTTCCCAGCATCACTTATTGAAGAGACTGTCTTTTCCCCATTGTATACTCTTGCCTCCTTTATAACAGATAAGGTGAACATAGCTGTGTGAGTTTACCTCTGGGATTCTATCCTGCTCCATTTATGTATATTTCTGTTTTTGTGCCAGTACCATACTGTCTTGATTACTGTAGTTTTATAGTATAGTCTGAAGTCTAGGAGCCTGATTCCTCCAGCTCCATTTTTCTTTCTCAAGATTGCTTTGGCTATTCGGCGTCTTCTGTGTTTCCATACAAATTCTGAAATTTTTTGTTGCAGTTCTGTGAAAAATGCCATTGGGTGTTTGATAGGGATTACATTGAATCTGTAGATTGCTTTGGGTGGTATAGTGACTTTACACAATGTTGATACTTCCAATCCAAGAACATGGTATATCTCTCCAACAGTTTGTATCATTTTTAATTACTTTCATCAGTGTCTTATACTTTTCTGCATACAGGTTTTTTGTGTCCTTAGGTAAGCTTACTCCTAGGTATTTTATTCTTTTTGTGGCAATGGTATTTGGGAGTGTTTCTTTAATTTCTCTTTCATATTTTTCATCATTAATGTATAGGAATGCAAGAGATTTCTGTGCATTAATTCTGTATCCTGTACTTTACCAAATTCATTGATTCACTCTACTAGTTTTCTGGTAGAGTCTTTAGGATTCTCTATGTATTGTATCATGTCATCTGCAAACAGTGACAGTTTTACTTCTTTTCCGATTTGGATTCCTTTTATTTCTTTTTCTTCTCTGATTGCTGTGGCTAACACTTCCAAAACTATGTTGAATAATAGTGGTGAGGGTGGACAACCTTGTCTTGTTCCTGATCTTTGAGGAAGTGTTTTCAGTTTTTCACCACTGAGAATGATGTTGGCTGTGGGTTTTTAATATATGGCCATTATTATGTTGAGGTAAGTTCCCTCTATGCCTACTTCTGGAGGGTTTTTACCATAAATGGGTGTTGAATATTGTCGACAGCTTTTTCTGGATCTATTGAGGTGATCAAATGGTTTCTCTCCTTCAATTTGTTAATATGGTTAATCACATTGATTGATTTGCGTATATTGAAGAATTCTTGCATTCCTGGGATAAACCCCACTTCATCATGGTGTATGATCCCTTTAATGTGCTGTTGGCATCTGTTTGATAGTATTTTGTTGAGGATTTTTGCATCTATGTTCATCAGTGATATTGGTCTGTAGTTTTCGTTCTATGTGACATCTTTTCTGGCTTTGGTATCAGGGTGATGGTGGCCTCGTAGAATGAGTTTGGGAGTGTTCCTCCCTCTGCTATATTTTGGAAGAATTTGAGAAGGATAGGTGTTAGCTCTTCTGTAAAGGCTTGTGGGAATTCGCCTGTGAAGCCATCTGGTCCTGGGCTTTTCTTTGTTGGAAGATTTTTAATCACAGTCTCAATTTCAGTGCTTGTGATTGGTCTGTTTATATTTTCTATATCTTCCTGGTTCAGCCTTGGAAGGTTGTGCTTTTCTAAGGACTTGTCCATTTCTTCCAGGTTGTCCATTTTATTGGCATAGAGTTGCTTCTAGTAATCTCTCATGATCCTTTGTTTTTCTGCAGTGTCAGTTGTTACTTCGTTTTCATTTCTAATTCTATTGATTTGAGTGTTCTCCCTATTTTTCCTGGTGAGTCTGACTAATGCTTTATCAATTTTGTTTATATTCTGCAAGAACCAGCTTTTAGTTTTATTGATATTTGCTATTGTTTCCTTCATTTCTTTTTCATTTATTTCTGAACTGATCTTTATGATTTATTTCCTTTGGCTAACTTTGTGTTCTTCTTGTTCTTCTTTCTCTAATTGCTTTTGGTGTAAGTTTACGTTCTTTATTTGAGATGTTTCTTGTTTCTTAAGGTAGGATTGTATTGCTATAAACTTCCCTCTTAGAACTGCTTTTCATGCAAACCATAGGTTTTGGGTTGTCGTGTTTTCATTGTCAATTTTTTCTAGGTATTTTTTGCTTTCCTCTTTGATTTCTACAATGATCTCTTGCTTATTTAGTATCGTATTGTTAAGCCTCCATGTGTTTGTATTTTTTACAGTTTTTTTTTTCTGTAATTGATATTTAGTCTCATAGTGTTGTGTTCTGGACAGTTACTTGATATGATTTCAATTTTCTTAAATTTACCAAGGCTTGGTATGTGACCCAGGATATGATCTATCCTGGAGAATGTTCCATGAGCACTTGAGAAGAATGAGTATTCTGTTGTTTTTGGATGGAGTGTCCTATAAATATCAATTAAGTCCACCTTGTTTAATATATCATTTAAAGCTTGTGTTTCCTTTTTTCTTTTCATTTTGGATGATCTGTCCATTGGTTAAAATGGGGTGTTAAAGTCCCCTACTATGATTTTGCTAATGTTGATTTCACCTTTTATGGCTGTTAGCATTTGCCTTAAGTATTGAGGTGCTCCTATGTTGGGTACATAAATATTTACAGCTGTTATATCTTCTTCTTGGATTGATCCCTTGATCAGTATGTAGTGTCTTTCTTTGTTTCTTGTAATAGCCTTTATTTTAAAGTCTATTTTGACTGATATGAGAATTGCTACTCCAGCTTTCTTTTGATTTCCATTTGCATGGAATATCTTTTTCCATCCCCTCACTTTCCCTCTGTATGTGTCCCTAGTTCTGAAGTGGGTCTCCTGTAGTCAGCATTTATATGGGTCTTGTTTTTTATCCATTCAGCTAGTCTATGTCTTTTGGTTGGAGCTTTTAATCCATTTACATTTAAGGTAGTTATCGATATGTATGTTCCTATTTCCATTTTCTTAATTGGTTTGGGTTTGTTATGGTAGGTCTCCTTCTCTTGTGTTTCCTGCCTAGAGAAGTTCCTTTAGTACTTGTTGTTAAGCTGGTTTGGTGGTGCTGAATTTTCTTAGCTTTTGCTTGTCTGTAAAGTTTTTAATTTCCCCTTCAAATCTGAATGAAATCCTTCTTGTGTAGAGTAATGGTTGTAGGTTTTTCCCTTTCATCACTTTAAATATGTCCAGCCACACCCTTCTGGCTTGCAGAGTTCTTCTGAAAATTCAGCTCTTAATGTTATGGGAATTCCCTTTTATGTAATTTGTTGCTTTTCCCTTGGTGCTTTTAATATTTTTTCTTTGTATTTAATTTTTGCTAGTTTGTTTAATATGTGTCTTGTCATGTTTCTCCTTGGATTTATTCTGTGTGAGACTCTCTGTGCTTCCTGGACTTGATTAACTATATTCTTTCCCATATTAGGGAAGTTTTCAACTGTAATGTCTTCAAATATCTCTGATATTTTCTCAGTCCCTTTCCTTTTCTCTTGTTCTGGGACCCCTAGAGTCCAAATGTTGGTGCATTTAATGTTGTCCCAGAGGTCTCTATGAGTGTCCTCAATTCTTTTCATTCGTTTTTCTGTATTCTACTTTGCAGTAGTTATTTCCACTAGTTTATCTTCCAGGTCACTTATCCGTTCTTCTGCCTCAGTTATTCTGCTATTGATTCCTTCTAGAGAATTTTTAATTTCATTTATTGTGTTGTTCATCATTGTTTGTTTGCTCTTTAGTTCTTCTAGGTCCTTGTTAAACTTTTGTTTTGTTTTCTCCATTCAATTTCCCAGATTTTGGATCATCTTTACTATCATTACTCTGAATTCTTTTCCAGGTAGACTGCCTATTTCCTCTTCATTTGTTTGGGCTGGTCGGTTTTTACCTCGCTCCTTCATCTGCTGTGTGTTTCTCTGTCTTCTCATTTTGGTTAACTTACTGTTTTGGGGGTCTCCTTTTAGCAGGCTGCATGTTCGTAATTCCCATTGTTTTTGCTCTCTGCTCCCAGTGGCTAATGTTGGTTCAGTAGGTTTTGTAGGCTTCCTGGTGGAGGGGACTAGTGCCTGTGTTCTGGTGAATGAGGCTGGATCTTGTCTTTCTGGTGAGCAGGACCACATCCGGTGGTGCTGTTTTGAGGTGTCTGTGGCCTTATTATGATTTTAGGCAGCTTCTCTGCTAATGTGGGGTTGTGTTCCTGTCTTGCTAGTTGTTTGGCATAGGGTGTACTGCACTGTAGCTTGCTGGTCATTGAGTGGAGCTGGGTCTTAGTGTTGAGATGAGATCTCTGTGAGATCTTTCACCATTTGATATTACATGGAGCCTGGAGGTCTCTGGGGCACCAATGTCCTGAACTCAGCTCTCCCACCTCAGAGGCACAGGTCTGACACCTGGCCAGCACCAAGACCCTGTCAGTCATACAGCTCAGAAGAAAAGGGAGAAAAAAAGGAAAGAAAGAAAGAATAAAATAAAATAAAATAAAAGTTATTAAAATTAAAAAATAATTATTAAATTTTTTTTAAATGAAAAATAATAAAAAAAGAAAAAAAAAAGAATGAAAGAAGAGAGCAACCAAACCAAAAACAAATTCACCAATGATAATAAGCACTAAAAACTATACTAAAAATAAAAAAAAGGTACAGACAGACCCTAGGACAAATAGTAAAAGCACAGCTATACAGACAAAAATCACAGAAAGAAGCATACACATACACACTCACAAAAAGAGAAAAAGGAAATATATATATATATATATATATATATATATATATATATATATATATATATATATATCGTTGCTTCTAAGTCCACTGCCTCAATTTTGGGATGATTCACTGTCTATTCAAGTATTCCACAGATACAGGGTACTTCAAATTGATTGAAGAGACTTAATCTGCTGCCTCTGAAGTTGCTGGGAGAGATTTCCCTTTCTCTTCTTTGTTCACACAGCTCCTGGGGTTCAGCTTTGGATTTGGCCCCACCTCTGCATGTAGGTCACCTGAGGGCATTTGTTCTTCGCTCAGACAGGACGGGGTTAAAGGATCAGCTGATTCGGGGACTCTGGCTCCCTCAGGCCGGGGGGAGGGAGGGATACAGATGTGGGGCAAGCCTGCGGCTGCAGAGGCAAGCATGACGTTGCACCAGCCTGATGCACGCCATACGTTCTCCAGGGGAAGTTGTCCCTGGATCACAGGACCCTGGCAGTGGCGGGCTGCACAGGCTCCCAGGAGGGGGGTTGTGGATAGTGACCTGTGCTTGCACAAAGGCTTTTTGGTGGCTGCAGTAGCAGTCTTAGCATTTCATGCCTGTCTCTGGGGTCCGCACTGATATCCGTGGCTCGCGCCCTTCTCTGGAGCTCGTTTAGGCAGTGGTCTGAATCCCCTCTCCTCACACACTCAGAAACAATGGTTTCTTGCCTCTTAGGCAGGTCCAGACTTTTTCCCGGACTCCCTCCCTGCTCTCTGTGGTGCATTTGCCCTCTTCAGGCTGTGTTCACACAGCCAACCCCTGTCCTCTCCCTGGGATGTGACCTGCGAAGAGGTAGCCTCAGCTCCCAGGTCCCACCTTTCATGGCAGGTGAGCAGACAAGCCTCTCAGGCTGGTGAGTGCTGGTTGGCACAGATCCTCTTTAAGGGGATCTCTCCACTTTGCCCTCTGCACCCCTATTGCTGCACTCTCTTCCGTGGCTCCGAAGCTTCCCCTCTCATCACCCCCCACTCCGTCTCCACCAGTGAAGGGGGTTCCTAGTGTGGCAACTTTTCCTCCTTCACAGCTCCCTCCTAGTGGTGTTGGTCCCATCCCTATTCTTTTGTCTCTGTTTTTTCTTTTTTCTTTTGCCCTACCCAAGTATGTGTGGAGTTTCTTGCCTTTTGGAAACTCTGAGGTCTTCTGCCAGCGTTCAGTAGGTGTTCTGTAAGAGTTGTTCCACATGTAGATGTATTTCTGATGTATTTGTGGGTAGGAAGGTGATCTTCACCTCTTACTCTTCCGCCATCTTGAAGGTCTCTCTCTCTAACCCCTTTTTAAAAACATTGTTAAGATTCAATAATATCTTTTTTTAAACATCTTTATTGGAGTATAATTGCTTTACAATGGATATATACAATGGAAGATTCAGTAATATAAAAACAGTTTTCATAGGTTATAGAGAAATTTCCCAGCACCACAGGTGATAAAACACTGCTGTTCTATTTGGAGAAATAAGAAAAATTGTAAATTAAAAGAGCTTTTAAATATTTTAAATACAATGAAAACAATCAACAAGTTATGAGCTCTTTCATTGACCACTTAGAAAAGAATTTGACTTTACTTTTTATTCAAAAAATATTAGGCTTACTTTCAGTTTTTAATTAAAAAAGAGTATTGTTTAAAGAAAGCCTTTTGTTTGATAATAGTCAATACAATATTCATTTACTTTTCTCCACGCATGCAAGATTTCAATTATACAATGCGAATGTTGCCTAAATATTTGGAAAAATTCTGATTTTAATAGCTGTCCCCTAAACAATTTCTTCCTCTTCATATGTAAATGGTCCATGGCTATTTCCCTATCATTACAAGTTCTGGACATTATTCCAACAAGGAATATATGGCTTGATGGATTTCATCTCTGATTATCACTGTGAAAACATAAATTTAATAAATATATTTTAAGTAGAAAAAGTCTCATAAGCCTCTGAGTCTACTCTTCCAATGTAAGGATATCTGCTACAGATTCTCTGACAGATTGTTCTGGCCTCTGCTTGAACACCTCAGTGAATTCTAGTTTATTCAGTTCATTGCAGCCCTTCAGTCAATTAAACACTTACTAAGCATCCACTCTTGGAGTATATAAAAATTAATAAACAGAAACCTCAATTAAAATAGAGTCAGGAGGACAGAAAATGGATCTCTCAAGCTCTACAATAATAGCTGAGCCCAACAGGAAAAAAGAAAGTCTTCCTCTTCTTGCCAGGCAAGAGCTCAGATAATGAGAGAATGTCACAACTCAGCAAATAAAAAGCCACTATATTTTGAACTCTCAATTCTCCCAATGAACTCTTTGTTCAATATAGCCTTTCCAACCCTCTTTTCCTCTCTTTAAAAGAGTTCTCCTCTCTTGGCTGTGTGGGGACTTGCACATTGCTCACCATGGTTGCAGACCCCTAATCGCCATTCTTTGTCGATCCGGAGTAAAACTATTTTTTTCCTGGAGAAATAACTCACTATTTTTTTTAAGTGAACAAAGAGCACGATGTGAGTAAAAGCCTATCTAAATCTAATCAGGGAGACTGACACACATGTCAGTTTCATACAAAGGTGAGTAGGATTAATGATATTTCAGAACTAAACAATGTGATTGGGGAGCTGTTTTAGAAGGAAAGATTCAATCTGACCAAAAAATCTGGGTTAGATTTTGAGGGAGGTGGGATTGAAATGGGGTGTTTGTTATAAGGAATGGAGATATTTAAATTAAGTCAAGAATTAAGGGAGTATGACTGCATGTGGATTAAAGTGGAGAAGTCATCAGAACAGAAGCAGCTCTAGGATCTAGCTACAGGCATACATCAGAGATTTTGCAAGTTCAGTCCAGAACCAGCAATAAAGTGAATATCATAATAAAGTGAGTCACATGAATTTTTTGAGTTTCCAAACATATAAAAGTTATGTTTACACTATATTGTAGTCTATTAAGTGGGCAATAGCATTATGTCTAAAAAATGTACATACTTAATTAAAAATGCTCTATGATGAAAATTATCTGAGCCTTCAGCCAGTTGTAATCTTTTTTCTGGTGGAGGTTCTTGCCTCAATGTTGACAGCTGCTGACTGATCAGGGTGGTGGTTGCTAAAGGTTGAGGTGGCTGTGGCCATTTCTTAAACCAAGACAACAATAAAGTTTGCCATATTGATCAACTCTTCCTTTCATGAATGATTTCTCTGAGCATGAAATGGTATTTGATAGCATTTTACTCACAGTAGAACTTCTTTCAAAATTGGAGTCAGTCTGCTCAAACCCTGCCGCTGCTTTATCAACCAAGTTTCTGTAATATCCTAAATCCTTTGTTGCCATTTCAACAATCTTCACAGCATCTTTTCCAGGAGTAGTTTCCATTTCCAGAAACCACTTTGCTCATCTATAAGAAGCAATTCTTCATCTGTTAGTTTGAGATTGCAGCAATTCAGTCACATCTTCATGCTACACTTCTAATTCTAGTTCTCTTGCTATTTCTACCACATCTGTAGTTACTTCCTCCACTGACATAACCTCTTCCCATGAATCAGAAGTGTTCTTAATGGTATCTAGAATGGTGATTCTTTTCCAGAACCCTTTGTATTTGCTTTGCCTAGATCCACCAAAGGAATCACTATCTATGGCAGCTATAGCCTTATAAAAGGTATTTCTTAAATAACAATACTTGAAATTTGAAATTACTCCTTGATCCATGAGCTGCAGAATGGATGTTGTGTTAGCAGACATGAAAACAACATTAATCTCATTTTATATCTCCATCAGAGCTCTTGGGTGACCAGGTGCTTTGTCAATGAGCAATACATAATATTTGGAAAGAAATATTTTTTTTTTTCTGAGGAGTAGATCTCAACAGTGGGCTTAAAATATTCAGTAAACTAAGTTGTAAACAGATGTGCTGTCATCCAAGCTTTGTTGTTCCATTTATAGAGCATGGCAGAGTAGATTTAGTATAATTCTTAAAGGCCCTAGGATTTTCCGAAAATAAAATGAATATTAGCTTTAACATTAAATCACCAGCTGCATTAGCCTGTACCAAGAGAGTCAGTCTGTCCTTTGAAACTTTGAAGACAGGCATTGACTTCTCTCTAGCTATGAAAGTCCTAAACAACATCTTCTGCCAATAGGAGGATGTTTGTCTACATTTAAAATCTGTTGTTTAGTGTAGCCACTTAGTTAATTATCTTAGCTTGATCTTCTGGATAACTTGCTGCAGCTTCTACATCATCACTTTCTGCTTCACCTTGCACTTTTATGTTATGGAGATGGCTTCTTTCCTTAAACCTCATGAGCCAACCTCTGCTAGCTTCAGATTGTTTCTCTGCAGCATTCTCTCTTCTCTCAGCCTTCATAGAATTGAAGAGAGTTGGGGTCTTGCTCTGGATTTGGCTTAAAAGAATGTTGTGGCTGGTTTGATCTTCTCTCCAGACCACTAAAACTTTATATCAGCAATAAGGCTGTTTCGCTTTCTTATTATTCATGTGTTCATTAAAGTAGCACTTTTAATATTCTTCAAAAACTTTTCCTTTGCATTTACAACTTGGCTAACTATTTGGTGCAAGAGGACTAGCTTTCAGCCTATCTTAGCTTTTGAATACTTTCCTCACTAAACTTAATCATTTCTAGCTTTTGATTTATAGTGAGAAACATGGCACTACTTCTTTTACTTGAACACTTAGAGGCCATTGTAGGGTTATTAACTGGTCTAATTTCAATATTGTTTTGTCTCAGGAAATAGGGAGGCTTGAGGAAAGGGAGAGAAACTGGTGAATGGCTTGTCAGTAGAGCAGTCAGAACACACAAGATATTTATTAAGTTCACCATCTTATATGGATGTGATTTGTGGCCCCCAAAACAATTACAAGAGTAACATCAAAGATCGCTGATAACAGATCACCATAACAAATATAATAATAATAAAAATGTTTGAAATATTGTAAGAATTCCCAAAAGGTGACACAGAGACATGAAGTGAGTAAATGCTGTTGGAATAATGACATTGATATGCTTTCAGGGTTGCCACAAACCTTTAATTTGTAAAAAGCACAATACCTTTGAAGTACAATAAAATGAAGCAAAATAAAACAAGTTATTCCTGTACTGTTTAAAATTCTCTAAGGAACTAGTTGGTCCTGGTTTCTTATGGCATATCTCCTCTCAGTATAAATGGTCTTTTCTTTGCTTTCCATCCCAATCAACTAATTTTTCTACTGCTTAGTTTTTGCTCACATCTAACTTCATCTTTCATATGGCTCATCATGGCTACTCATGTTTATTTCTCCCTTCATTATCAAATTTTCCCCTTCTTACTGCCAGCTGGGAAATTCTCCACCATTTTATTAGTTCAAATTCTTAAGAAAACTAAAATTATATTTTGGACAGATTTATTTTTTTGTGATAGGCCATAAGATATAATTGATAGCCCTACTGGATGCTCTGAAATATGACGGATACCTAACCATCACACAAATAACTATGGTTTGGTGGGAGATGGATGAGGAGAATAGGGTGACTTGACATGAATAAAATAGTGGCCACAGACTGGATAATTTCCCCTTAAAATGGATATGTGTGAAAATAAGGCAATTAAATATTTTCCTGTCCAGTGAGATATTATACATCATACAACTGGACAGATAAGCTGATATCAAACTGTAATGATTATTAAATGCTAATCTAAGAAACATAGACTTTTTCTCTGTATATCAAAGGAAGTTTTCAAAGTTATTTGTGAACGGGAATCATAATAATAGCCAAAATTTATATAGCACTTAATTGTGCTACAGGAACAATTTTAAGTGCTTTTTGAGTTGTAATTCATCAAATATCATTAAGCTTGCATCAAAGGAAGTTAGTTCTAGCTGCAACAAGGCATGGCTTGAAAGAAAGAGCTAGAGATCTGGGGTGGGGTGTGGAGAGTAGAAAACTGTTTTAATAGTTTTGAACACTAGTACTTAAACATGAGTACCTAAAACAGATCACTGACAAAACAGTAATCGTATGAATACAAGAAACTTTCATAGTTAAACCTGAAACAATTATTATTTGACTTTATGTGAAAGGAGAATGGAAGATAGTGCTGAGTTATAGACCTTAAGAGGCTTGATCTGGAGAAGATTATGGTATTACTAAAGAAACAAGGGGATGTGGGAAGAAGAGTAAGTTTACAGATAAGATGAGTTTATTTGAGGTGTCTATGGGACATCAGGTGGAGAGGTTTGCATAAAGAGGTCTGGTATTTGGGAGAAAAGGTGACAGACAGAGTTTGGAAAGTCATACCTTGTTACCAAATGAAAGCTTTCAGTGTGAGCTAAGAAATCCCAGTAATAAATGCTGATTTAAGGTTGGGAAAATTATCATTAAAGGAAGTGATTATAGAATCATGGTTCTCTAGAACTGGAAAGGACCTTAAACATGCACTTTGACATTCTAATTTTGAAGAATTCATTTCAGAGAGAAATGACTAGTCCAAGGTCGTAGCATAAGTTACTGATAAAACTAAGGCAAGTGTCCTTATACACTGAAGAAGAAGAGCCAGAAAAGTCCCATATCACAGAAAAGTAGGGAGAACAAGATTAATTACAAGGATATTGAGCAAATTTGAAAAGGACTTCTGCTTGACGAAAACTCAAAAAAGGCCACTGAATGAGGCAATTAGGAGTATACTGTTAGAAACTTTTCATTACTGAAATATTCTTTCTTGAACAAAAGTCACCCTCCACCCAGTAACTTCAAACCACCTGTCCTAGGTTTTCGTCCTTGAGCCAATATTGCTCCCTTTTTTTTCTCTTCTTATCTTATATTTTTTATCTTTTCCTCCCCTCCCCTGTTTCCAACCCACATCTTTCTTTATCTTTTTCACAACATAAAAGTGGGTGCAGTTTCGTGTTTTTCAATGCCTTATAGTTTTAAAAGATGTGATTAATATATTATTTTTCTTTGTTTTTCATCCAAAGCCCGAACTTCAAAAGTTATTGCTCCGTTTGATTTCTGTTGATGATGTTATGCATAGTTCTTCTATTGCAACAGGTTTTTTTTCTTTTTGCCATTTAATATAATTTGCCTTGTTTTATTTTATTGATTATCTTCCTCTATTAGGCAGAATGGTTTAAATGCAAATAACACAGAACATTTATTCTGAGTCCTGACCCTATCAACTATATCTCTGTGAGATCTTTAGTAGGGCACTTGACTTCTCTATCTCTTAGGTTCCTAATCTGTCAATTGAGGATATTGACTTCCATGTCTATTTTTAGGAAGAAATTGTTGGGAATGTTTGGGGATGGTTCAGATAACATTTGTATATAAAATTATATGAAAATAGTTTGGAAAATAAAACAATATTATGCAAAAAGTAGTTCTTACATTTATGTAGAATTACATAATGGGAAAAACATGGCATTTGGAGCCACATAGAGCCTAGTTTGAATCCTAACTCTAGCATTTACTAGCTTTATGATCTAGTACAAGTTACTTAACTTTTGTAGGTTTCAGTTACCTTATCTGAATAAAGGGGATAATAAGAGTATTAACCTCCTAAAAAGTTGTAAGGATTACAAATTGTATATAAAGTGGGCAAAGTGCTAGGTATATAGTAACTGTTCCATAAATATACTATCGTTTTTTCTTTTCTTTCCACACCAAGATGTTCTGCTTACACATAAAAGCTTTATGTCAAATCTTCTTGCAATTATCCCTCTTGGAAAGTAGCATAATCAAAGAGACCAGTATATCCTGGAGTCTAATGAGTGTTCCATTAAATAGGTTAGATACAGATAATTGACTCAGCAAAAGCTAACATGAAAGCTTTTTCTAAATGTGTTTAATCTACAGAGGGTAGACCCTGCCACTCCTGATGCACTTTTTTTAATAGTTCATGATTTGTTTTTCTTTTTCTAACAAATTTATTGTAGTATAATTGCTTTACAATGTTGTGTTAGTTTCTGCTGTATAACAAAGTGAATCAGCTATACGTATACATATATCCCCTTATCCCCTCCCTCTTGCGTCTCCCTCCCACCCTCTCTATCCCACCCTTCTAGGTCGTCACAAAGTACCTAGCTGATCTCCCTGTGGTATACGGCTGCTTCCCACTAGCTATCTATTTTACATTTGATAGTATATATA
Source organism: Balaenoptera musculus (assembly GCF_009873245.2). Lineage (NCBI taxonomy): Eukaryota > Metazoa > Chordata > Mammalia > Artiodactyla > Balaenopteridae > Balaenoptera > Balaenoptera musculus. The sequence goes on along the minus strand of NC_045806.1, from coordinate 67,762,688 downwards.
TGTCAATGCCACTCTCTCATGTAGTCCTGGCTTACCCTTCCCCCTTCCCATGTCCTCAAGTCCATTTTCCACGTCTTCATCTTTATTCCTGTCCTGCCCCTAGGTTCTTCAGAACCATTTTTTTTTCTAGATTCCGTATATATGTGTTAGCGTATGGTATTTGTTTTTCTCTTTCTGACTTACTTCACTCTGAATGACAGACTCTAGGTCCATCCACCTCACTACAAATAACTCAGTTTCATTTCTTTTTATGGCTGAGTAATATTCCATTGTATATATGTGCCACATCATCTTCAGCCATTCATCTGTTGATGGACATTTAGGTTGCTTCCATGTCCTGGCTATTGTAAATAGTGGTGCAATGAACATTGTGGTACATGACACTTTTTTTTTTTTTTGCTTTTATAAAATTTTATTTTTGTCTTTAAATTTTTAATATTTTCTTCCAGTTTTATTGACATATAATTGGTGTACAGCACTGTGTACGTTTAAGGCATACAGCATAATGATTTGACTTACATAAATCACTTAATGATGATCACAATAAGTTTAGTGAACATCCAACATCTCATACAGAGACAAAATTAAAGAAGTAGAAAACACATCCTTTTCCTTGTGATGAGAATTTAGGGTTTACTCTCTTAACAGCTTTCATATGTAACACACAGCAGTGTTAAGTATCTTTCTCAGGTTGTACATTACATCCCTATTACTTATTTATCTTATAACTGGAAGTTTGTACCTTTTGACCACCTTCATCCAATTTCCTCTTCCCACAGATAGGCTGCTGCTTTTTGAATATCTAAATGAAGGGCATAATTCCTTATCTCCCAAAATAAATGGAATAATTTACCCAAGAAGAGATAGACACTAATTTTAGAAGATATTGAGGAGTTTGTCAAAGACCTACCTCCTCCAAAAGAACCTAATAAAAGACAGTTTTCAAGCAGTTTCTTTATAAGCTTTTTTTTTTTTTTGAAACTGATAATTCCTATGTCAAGGAGATACACAGACATGGAATACTTTTCCATTTATTCTGAGTTGGCATGACTGTGATATTGCAAGTGGACTGGAGTAGTCCTCAAAAAAACCTAGGACCCTTACAGATTAGAGAGGCTCATCTCTATTCCTTGAACCCCAAATTTCATGGCCCTTTAAAGTGAAGTAAAGAGAAAGGGTAAATATTTAGTCAATCTTGTAATTGGTGTGGCTGGGAATTTGGATAAGTACTAGACAAGGGGTAACTGCCAAAATTAATAACAGAAACCAGGAGCAGCCCACCCAAATGTAAGGCACATACACCAGGACACATCACCCTAGGGAAAAACCAGGATCGCAAAAATAACCACATACAAGGTATCACTGACACTTGTCTCTGCCCAGGATATCATATCTTCCACTTCCATGAAAAGAATATTCTTCACATCCCTCATTATTTCTTGCATCACACAGGCATCTCATGAGGGATCACACTCACCACTGCACTCTCCGTGATTAACAAGTGTCTGGCATACACTTAGTGTCCAATACATGTTTACCCAAATGAATGAGTGATATGAACAAGGATTGTTCAACACTCACATGGTACTTGCTGTTTGCTCCTTTTTTGCTTTGGTGCGCCCTCTGGTGAGCACATTCGGTAATTTCTGAAGCCCTGAAAACTGCTGCTTTTATTTTTTATTTTTTTAACATCATTATTGGAGTATGATTGCTTTACACTGGTGTGTTAGTTTCTGCTTTATAAAAAAGTGAATCAGCTATACATATACATATATCCCCATATCTCTTCCCTCTTGCACCTCCCTCCCACCATCCCTATCCCACCACTTCAGGTGGTCACAAAGCACAGAGCTGATCTCCCTGTGCTATGTGGTTACTTCCCACTAGCTATCTATTTTACATTTGTCAGTATATATAAGTCCATGCCACTCTCTCACTTCATCCCAGCTTACCTTTCCCCTCCCCGTGTCCTCAAATCCATTCTCTACATCTGTGTCTTTATTCCTGTCCTGGTGCTAGGTTCTTCAAAACTTTATTTATTTATTTATTTTTAAGATTCCGTATATATGGGTTGGCATACAGTATTTATTTGTCTCTTTCTGACTTACTTCACTCTGTATGACAGTCTCTAGGTCCATCCACCTCAGTACAAACAACTCAATTTCATTTCTTTACATGGTTGAGTAATATTCCATTGTGTATATGTGCCACATCTTCTTTATCCATTCATCTGTCGATGGACACTTAGGTTGCTTCCATGTCCTGGCTATTGTAAATAGAGCTGCAATGAACATTGTCGTACATGACTCTTTTTGAATTATGGTTTTCTCAGGGTATATGCCCAGTAGTGGGATTGATGGGTCATATGGTAGTTCTATTTGTAGTTTTTTAAGGAACCTCCATACTGTTCTCCATAGTGGCTGTATCAATTTACATTCTCACCAACAGTGCAAGAGGTCCCCTTTTCTCCACACCCTCCCCAGCATTTATTGTTTGTAGATGTTTTGATGATGGCCATGCTGACCTGTGTGAGGTGATACCTTTTTGTAGTTTTGATTTGCATTTCTCTAATGCTTAATGATGTTGAGCATTCTTTCACGTTTTTGTTGGCAATCTGTATATCTTCTCTGGAGAAATGTCTATTAGGTCTTCTGGCCATTTTTGGATTGGGTTGTTTGTTTTTTTGATATTGAGCTGCATGAGCTGCTTGTATATTTTGGAGATTAATCCTCTATCAGTTGCTTCATTTGCAAATATTTTCTCCCATTCTAAGAGTTGTCTTTTCGTCTTGTACATGGTTTCCTTTGCTGTGCAAAAGATTTGTTTCATTAGTTCCCATTTGTTTATTTTTGTTTTTATTTCCATTTCTCTAGGAGGTGGGTCAAAAAGGATCTTGCTGTGATTTATGTCATAGAGTGTTCTGCCTATGTTTTCCTCTAAGAGTTTTATAGTGTCTGGCCTCACATTTAGGTCTTTAATCCATTTTGAGTTTATATTTGTATACGGTGCTAGGGAGTGTTCTAATTTCATTCTGTTGTATGTAGCTGTCCAGTTTTCCCAGCACCACTTATTGAAGAGGCTGACTTTTATGCATTGAATTTTCTTGCCTCCTTTATCAAAGATAAGGTGACCATATGTGCATGGGTTTATCTCTGGGCTTTCTATCCTGTTCTATTGATCTATATTTCTGTTTTTGTGCCAGTACCATACTGTCTTGATTACTGTAGCTTTGTATTATAGTCTGAAGTCAGGGAGCCTGATTGATACAGCTCCATTTTTTTTTTTTCCTCTAAATATTGCTTTGGCTATTCGGGGTCTTTTTTGTTTTCAAACAAATGGTGAAATTTTTGATTCTAGTTCTGTGAAAATTGCCATTGGTAGTTTGATAGAGATTGCATTGAATCTGTAGATTGCTTTGTGTAGTATATTCATTTTCACAATGTTGCTTCTTCCTATCCAAGAACATGGTATATCTCTCCATCTCTTTAATTTCTCTCACTAGTGTCTTATAGTTTCCTACATACAGGTCTTTTGTTTCCTTAGGTAGGTTTCTTCCTAGGTATTTTATTCTTTTTGTTGCAGTGGTAAATGGGAGGGTTTCCTTAATTTCTCTTTCAGATTTTTCATCATTAGTGTATAGGAATGCAAGAGATTTCTGTGTATTAATTTTGTATCCTGCTACTTTACCAAATTCATTGATTAGCTCTAGTAGTTTTCTGGTAGCATCTTTAGGATTCTCTATGTATAGTATCATGTCATCTGCAAAGAGTGACAGTTTTACTTCTTCCTTTCCAATTTGGATTCCTTTTATTTCTTTTTCTTCTCTGATTCCTATGGCTAAAACTTCCAAAACTATGTTGAATAATAGTGGTGAGAGTGGGCAGCCTTGTCTTTTTCTGATCTTAGTGGAAATGGTTTCAGTTTTTCACCATTGAGAATGATGTTGGTTGTGGGTTTGTCATATATGGCCTTTATTATGTTGAGGTCAGTTCCCACTATGCCTAATTTCTGGAGGGTTTTTTCCATAAATTGGTGTTGAATTTTGTCAAAATCTTTTTCTGCATCTATTGAGATTATCATATGGTTTTTATCCTTCAGTTTGTTAATATGGTGTATCACATTGATTGATTTGCATATATTGAAGAGTCCTGCAATCCTTGGGTAAACTCCACTTGATCATGGTGTATGATCCTTTTAATGTGCTGTTGGATCCTGTTTGCTACTATTTTGTTGAGGAATTTTGCATTTATGTTCACTTCTCCTGATGCATTTTTTTGACTATCTGCAGATCCTCAGATTCACCTCACACTCTTCTGTAGTGAAATACATAGAGCACAGGGCATGTTATCATAGAGCCTGGATTTGAATCTTCATTTTACCATTTAACACAAGTTTCCTTGGGAAAGCCATGAGGACTTTCTCAGGCTCAATTTCTTTATTGAGAAATTAGGGTAATCCCTCTTTCTATCTCTACCTTGTGGAGTTGTACAGAAAGTATAGAGAAATATAGGTGGATGTGTCTTGGTAAAATGTAAAATATAATAATGTGATGTAGTGTTATTATTTGGGGGTCTTTATAGTGGTTTTGGATACTTTTTTAGTCTGAGGATCTAAGTAATCTGGATTCTTTAAAACCCATGTTTGAGGTTTCCATGGGTAAAATCAGAATCAGGTCTTATAAGGTCTGTGAGGTGTGTTACAGTGAGTCTCTAGAGTTCCAGCATTTTCCTCATTTTTGCCACATATTCCTCATTTTTCCCTTTGTTTATAAACATGGCTTCTGAGAAAGCCAGCGACACTGGCAGTCACTTAGAGTCTAATTTATCTTCAATTATTCATCTTGTGAATCATCCACACTAATGTTTCAATAAAACTGATCACTCTTCTTTTTTCCTGATTTTATACATTGAGGTATATTGTTCCACAAAAACTAAAAGGCGTAGGGAACATTAATGTTTTTTTCATTTATACTTTCAGCTTTTGAGACAGGGAATGTGTATTAGTAAGAATAGAGAGTATTGCTGAAACAGAACTGCAGATGATTCCCTTATAATTGAATATTTTTGTTAAGTAAATCACTTCTTGTCTTGCCCTTTTTAAAAGAAGTGGTTTCTTTGGTGTCACTAAACAGGGGAATAGGTACTCATATTCCCTTATAATCCCTCTCTTTGGTATGATTTCTTCCCCAATTAAGAGAAAAATAACATAAAGAAAGAAACATATTTCAAGATTATTTTCTTTGTAAGAAATTATACTGTATATGCCTGAAAAGATAATTTTGTTAAATATGGCCCTATAATTACTATAACCTCACTCTACCTCAACCAAGATTACTGTATAAGAAACTATGTGTATTGAGGGGAAATTTTAAAAGCCTCATTACATAGTACGACTCCATGTTTCCAATTGCTTCAGTTTTACTTTTACTTTTTAAAATAATAATTCTTACTATAAAAATAATACCTGTACACACTACGAAGATTGAAGTAAAATTAAGAAATGTATTAAGGTATAATGTAGAAAACAAAAATAAATTATAATCCGATGACATACTGTGCATATTTTTCTGAGATTTTTTTTAGACATCAACCATTACACAGAATTTCAAACTCAGTCAAAGTTATTCTCAGACCACAACAAAATAAGGCAAGTAAAGGCCATTTAATAATTTTGCCTGAGAACAGACAGACTCAAGTTCATTGTGCCACACACAAAATACTAACTACCCATTTCTCAGCCAAAATAAGTGACTACCACTTCTTTACCAATTACAGCTTTGTCTTCATATTGGTCTCTCTCTTCCCTATAGGTAAGACTTACTGAGATACCTAATCATAGAATGCCCCTCTTCTGCTTTCTACCAGCATCTAATCTGGAGCAAAATTCCTTAAATACTCCCCCAAATTACCCAACCAAAGCCCAAACCCTATAATATGTTGTGTTTTTTTTAATATCCTATTCCTGAGACACTCCATGCTTCTTCATGATGTATGTTCTCTCTTGCTGCAATGAGAAATAAATCCAACATGTTTAATTGCAGACATATATATTATCCATGTTTTTCTGATGTTTTGACATCTGGAGCCTTACTGATCTTGGAGGAATTATCCCCCAAATGTTAGTCAATTTGTAGAGATAGTGAACAACTCAGCTGTGAGTGTGCATTTCAGATACAAACCAAACAATCTAAAGCCTATATCCTAACCACCTCCTTTATTGGGTTTTCACACTCTGGGTCTCTATTCAACTGCCCTAAACACATCAGGGACAGGTACCAGACAGCTAGGGAAAGCTCATAAACCCCTCTATACTCCAGAGCCTGCTGAAATTTTTCTAACTGATCCTTAACCTGCTTATCTGCCTTGCCCATTCCTTCCCACAGAAAGCATGATAAAGGTTGTTGCCCATGTTTCCCCATTACATTTGTCTCCTGACTGACCCTGGTGCTTACCTGGGTGTCCACCTCTGGTGGCATACCATGTCACCTGTTACTAGGAATTTGTAAATATAAAAACTTCTTCCTTCATGACAGTTATTTCGATGCCTGCATGTCTTGCCATACCTGATTAAAATAAATCTCATGTATATTTTAAAACACTGTGTCCCTTTAGCTGGAGGGCAATATATATTTTTTTTTTATTATTTCTGCCCGATGGCCTTCCTCAAGTGTCAGGGCAAACCTATGGGGAATGATGACCACATGGGCTGCTGTTAGGTTCGAACTCCAGTGGCTGGGCTTTATTGGATGAACTGCATCTCCTAGTTGCTAAAAACACAAAAACATTGGTGATTTGATGCGAAATGCATTGAACCTGAAGATTTCTTTGGGTAGTACAGTCATTTTCACAATAGTGATTCTTCCAATCCAGAAGCATGGTATATCTCTCCGTTTCTGTCATCTTTGGTTTCTTTCATCAGTGTTTTATAGTTTTCTGAGTACAGGTCTTTTGCCTCCTTAGGTAGGTTTATTCCTAGCTATTTTATACTTTTTGTTGCGATGATAAATGGGAATGTTTCCTTAATTTCTCTTTCTGATCTTTCATTGTTAGTGCATAGGAATGCAAGAGATTTCTATGCATTAATTTTGTATCCTGCAACCTTACCAAATTCATTGATTAGTTCTAGTAGTTTTCTGGTGGCATCTTTAAGATTTTCTATGTATAGTATCATGTCATCTGCAAACAGTGACAGTTTTACAACTTCTTTTCCAATTTGGATTCCTTTTATTTCTTTTCCTTCTCTGATCACCATGGCTGGGACTTCCAATACTATGTTGAATAATAGTGGTGAGAGTGGACATCCTTGTCTTATTCCTGATCTTAGAGGAAATGCTTTCAGTTTTTCACCATTGAGAATGACGTTTGCTGTGGGTTTGTCCTATATGGCCTTTATTATGCTGAGTTAGGTTTCCTCTGTGCCCACTAAGTGTCCATCAACAGATGAATGGATAAAGAAGATGTGGTACGTATATATAATAGAATATTATTCAGCCATAAAAAGAAATGAGATTGGGTCATTTGTAGAGATGTGAATGGACCTAGAGCCTGTCATACAGAGTGAAGTAAGTCAGAAAGAGAAAAACAAATACCGTATATTAATGCATACATGTGGAATCTAGAAAAATGGTACAGATGAACCTATTTGCAGGGCAGAAATAGAAAGGCAGATGTGGAGAACGGATGTGTGGACACGGGGGTAAGGGGAGGGTGGGATGAACTGGGAGATTAGGTTTGACATAAATACACTACCATGTGTAAAATAGATAGCTAGTGGGAACCTGCTGTATAGCACAGGGACCTCAGCTTGGTGATATGTGATGGCCTAGGGTATGCATATGTTTGATTCACTTTGCTGTGTGACAGAAATTAACACAACATTGTGAAACAATTATACTCCAATAAAAAAAATAAAAACATCAAAACATAGTTAGCTATGGGCGTCAAATTCAAGCCAAGAAAGAGAGTCAAGGTCAGTCTCAGAAGAGCAGTGTCAAGATCAGAAATAAGGCTAAAGTGCTAGAGATGAAGCACTCAGGGTTCAGGAATGGACTGAAAAAAAAAAAAAAGAAAAGAGAGGAACCAAAAGGGTTCAGAACATTAACCATGAGCGAAGCAGCAGTGCTCATTATCTGGGGTGGGAGCTAAGGAAGTGTGAATAATCTACATCAATTTAAAAAATATTAATATGCTTCAACATATAGTGTATACTTATTGTTTGACTTTGCAGATTTCATAGCTTTACTTTAGGAAGAGTTATTTTATTTCCTAATAAGTTAAATGTACAATTATTTAACTTTTAATTTAAAGTTTTGCTTCTACTAATAAAGTGAGAATACTGAACTGTCTACTTTAATACTGAATACATGACGAACCTGATGGCATGAGATTGGGGGGTCTGGCATAAAACTGTAGAACTGATCCAGATCAGATACCCTCAAAAAAAATGGTGCAGATAACTTATTCTCCCCATACTGGCTAGAACAGGAAACTCTGAGGCTCAAGAAATGTTTGATTACAAATGAAATCATTTCCAAGCAATAGTCCATATACGAACACGTTTAGTATTGCTTCTACATACACAAGACTCAAAACTGAACTGTTACTCATACTTCTATTTGGGACTATGGGAAATAGTGGGTTCTGCTAATTTATTTGAATTCATGAGTTTTATTAATCTTGATTTTCAAGTTACTGAAAGTGTTTTTTCTTACAAATAATATGGATATATACTTTTCAGGTTAGGAATTTTGTCTACAAAATCCTGAATAACATTGCCAAGCTTTTTTCCATTAGTCCCTTAGCAATTCTTCTGTTAATGGTGACTGTGTTGAGATATCATATACAGTAATTAATCTAAGCTCATTATTGTATCTCTCACATGAAAAATGGTATAGAATGTCATGTCAGTTGATTTGAATGAAATATAAGCTCTTTTGTATTGAAGTATAGTAGATTTACAACATTGTGTGTTTCTGGTGTACAGCAAAGTGATCCAGTTATACATATATATATATATTCTTTTTCATATTCTTTTCCATTATGACTTATTGCAGGATATTTAATATGGTTCTCTGTGCTATACAGTAGGACCTTGTTGTTTATCTGTTTTATATATAGTAGTTTGTACCTGCTAATAACAAACTCCTAATTTATCCCTCCCCCACCACTTTCCCTTTGGTAACCATAAGTGTGTTTGCTATGTCTGTGAGTCTGTTTCTGTTTCATAAATAAGTTCATTTGTGACATATTTTAGATTCCACATATAAGTGACATCATATGGTATTTGTCTTTCTATTTCTGACTTAATTCACTTAGTATAATAATCTCTAGGTCCATCCATGTTGCTGCAAATGGCATTATTTCATTCTTTTTTATGGCTGAGTAGTATTCCAATGTGTATATATACCACATCTTCTTTACCCAAAATATAGGCTCTTAATAATTAAAAGCATGTTCCACAAATTTTTCATTTTCTGCCCAGAAATCTGTAGTGAGAAAGAAGTTCTCTAAGGCCCCTTTCTTTCTTTAATATTGGGTTAGCCAAAAAGTTCGTTTGGGTTTTTCCATAAGATTTTACAGAATAACCTGAATGAAATTTTCGGCCAACCCATTATATTAAAATAAAATAAAACTACCTCTCTCTTTTCTTCTCGTCATCTCTCACTTGCACTCTTTCAACTGTACATACTTTTAGATTTCACGGAACTGAGCGTGTTTCTTTAGGATATTTACACAGATCGATGGTTTTAATAAATATCCTAAACTCCAAGAGGAAATATCATGTCAGGACAGTCTCACTATCTATTTGCTTAACATATAGGATCGTTGACTCCCTGAGTAAGAAGGCAGGCTGAAAAATTAGTGGAACATGCTGTATATCATCTAGTCTAGTTCATATTTACATCCCAGTCCCTTCTGCACAAGCCAGTCTTTCAAAATTTGAAGACAGTTTTCACAGTCCCTCATGCAATTTAGGTAAGATTATTTTTGACAAACCCAGCTACCTATCTTTGGTTGTTTTAGTTTATTTATTTTTAATTAATTAATTTATTTATTTTTGGCTGTGTTGTGTCTTCATTGCTGCGTGCGGGCTTTCTCTAGTTGCGGCGAGCAGGGTTTATTCTTTGTTCTGGTGCGTGGGCTTCTCACTGCAGCGACTTCTCTTGTTGAGGAGCATAGGCTCTAGGGGCCTGAGCTTCAGTAGTTGTGGCATACGGGCTCAGTAGTTGTGGCTCACAGGCTCTAGCGCCCAGGCTCAGTAGTTGTGACACTCAGGCTTAGTTGCTCCGCAGCATATGGGATCTTCCCAGACCAGGGATCGAATCCATGTCCCCTGCATTGGCAGGCAGATTCTTAACCACTGTGCCACCAGGGAAGTCCTGTCTCAGTTTATTAATGCCCTTTTAAAAATGTGGCACAACATTCCAGATTTGATCTGAACTTTATACTTCTATTTATGTACCCTAAGATAGCATGAACTTTGTAGAAAGCCATGATATGTTGCTTGGTTCATATGAAGCTTGCTGCCAACTAAACTCCCCAATGGTTTTATAATGTCACTTCAATTCTGTTCTTGTAAAATTAATCTTTTTGAATTTAAATGCATGACTTAATTCCATTAAGCTTCATATTTTTAGTGTTAGCCCAGTATTTATTATAAATAATAACAATAATAATAATCTGATAATTATCTTCTTTTAGTCAGTAAACATTTTCCAGGGCCAGATGGTAAATGTCTTTAACTCTACCACCTATAGGGTCTGTGTTGCAACCACTCTGCTAGCATAGTGCAAAAGTAGCCATATACAATTCATAAACTATTGGGTGTGACTGTGTCCCAGTAAAATTTTGGTTACAAAAACCAGTGAACAACATTTGACCCATGGAATTTAGTTTGTCACCCCCTACTCTAACATGTACATATAATCCTGTCTTCAGTCTTCTGAGAGGAAGGTCTATAGCTTTCCTCAGATTCTTAATGGAATTGAGGTCTTCAATTATGATGATGAACATATGCTTTGGGGACTCTGTCTAACTATGTTCTTGCTAAGTTTATATTCATTTACATATAGAACAACTGTCCCAGTTTATGTCTATTGTCTCAGTGTTCTCTCTGGTTAGTGCTATCTTTCACTCTCAAAAGTCTCCTAGTTTGGTTAAGAACTGTATGGTTACTCTACTAATATGCCATATGGATATGATCTCTATTAGGTCCAGAGACATTTCTAAAACTTGGAATTACTTCAAATTCTTTCTTCTAACCATTCAAGTAAGTAATCTTCCAAAGACAAGTACTTTGCTATTTTTTCTCTATTCAGTTTTAAAATGGCAGATTAAAAAGATGAAAAACAAAGGGCTATTTTGCTGAACTGAAGATGGTTTAAATTAGTAATATATTGAGAAGAATTTAGGGGCAGACAAGAGCACCATAAAGAGGAAAACAAGCACTGTGGTCAGAAAAATAATACTGAGGCAGGAATAGAGAAGAGCATGCACACATGGTCCCTCTTTGAGAACACTACCACACAAAATTCATGATTTTTTAGTCTCCTGATTTTGTGTGCTAGAGAAGAAAATGCTTAAAATTTTTGAGATCCTCCTGAGAACTTCAGAAATTAAAAACAGAAGATTGCCAAGACTTTGAGGTGCAACTGTGGTGGGGGGATGGACTACTTGGGCCTTTACACTTTTTTCAACACTACAACTCAATAATTCCTCTAGAAATTTGTTTTCTAAATAGAGGTTGAGATAAATCTGCTTCTAAGATTAATAGGGTTCTAGATCTGTTCTTCTATTAGCTAGCTATGTTGATTTCAAGTCATTTCCCCTCTCTGGGCATTTGCTGTCCCTTTTTTATTTTTCAAGTGGGATAATAATCTGTGTTCTGCCAGTAGAGATTTTGGGAATATATATATATATATATATATATATATATATATATATATATATATATATATATATAATTTTAACCTCTATTTATCTATTTTCCTGAGTTTTGTGGGACTAAACTTATGGCAATGTCCTTAATTGCATATCTGACATAACTGTTGTTATTCTCTTTTTATCCCCAGAAAGTAATGCTCAGTATAATCTGTTTGAGAGTCCCTCCCTTACTTCAAATTGTAGGACAGTCTGGCCCCCGACTTCATGGAGCCATTCAAGACTATGAATCTTCCACTTTATGATGAAGACACATTTTTAAGACTTGAGTAGGTGCCTTACTCTCTTTTACAAAAGGAAATAAATACAGTATGCCCTAGAATGCATGGACAATTTCTTTTCTTCTACCAGGTACTTGTGAATGTGAACTTGATATAAGCAGCTCTTTCCAGGTGGAGCTTAGGTGTGATTTTTTAAAGCATGCATGCAGGGGCTTTTCATCCCAATATAACTATTCCTTGACTGATATCTATCTGAACTTTAAAAATTAGATGTTCCCCTAAAGACTTGAAATATTAGAGATGGGTTTAATGAAGAAATAATGTTAATTCCTTCTGTGTGTACTATGCTTTATTATTTACAAAGCCCTCTGAATCAGGAAGGGCAGGTGGTAGCATTCTCTCTTTACAGGTGGAGAAACTGAGGCTTTAAAAAATGAATAAAATTTGTCTAAATTTAAACAGATTAATGGAATCACTAACACTAAAACCAAGATGAATTTTAAAGTATTTTAAAATGTCTTTTCTTTCTTTTGCCTGATTCAGATAAACTTTACCCTCACAGCAACTTGGTGATGTAAATAAGAGTAATTTAAAAATAAAACTGTTAATTGTTACTATAATTAAAAATAGATACCCACATTTCACCTGATATTCTGTATTAAAAAAAAAAAGATGGAATCTTTGCCTTAAAAAAGTACCTGCTAAAACATCCAAGGTAAAGAGTTATTTACACATATCTTAATCAACTCAATACTTCATGACTTGTCAGTTGTGATACCATAGTTTAAGGCCCAAAACTCAATAAATTACAAAGCCTTGCATCAGGGAATCAGTGTTTAAAAAAATATTTAAGTATTAACACTAACGTTATGATAATTGCTGCCACCGATTTAGTCTTCGATGGAGATTTTTTAAAGAAGCTTTGTACCCATTGAAAAGAAATCAGTCATGACAGTTTGTCTCTTGTCATACTTCTCTCAACAACTAGTTATTGAGAATCAACACTGTGCTAGTCTCTCTGGGGTATAGAAAACAAGATGAAGTCACAATCCCTGACCTAGAGAAGCATATATCCTAGTTGGAAATTTATATAACCCCTAAGGTGCAAAACAAAATGTTACAAAGCAGAATATTATCACTTTTTAGTATGTACTCTAAGGAACATCATCTTTGGATAATATAGCCATTGTCCTGGTATGCACTGAGTAGCATGGATTTCTGAAGATAGAAATGGACATTCCATTGCATCACAGTCCAAAAGGAATGTACACCATTAGGTTTTCAGAAGGATATAATGGTTAATAATAGAGGTTCTGGTAACTTTACCCAGGTTTCAATCTTGGCTCAGTTACTTGCTAATTTGGGTTCAAGTTATTTGAGTCTCAGTACTTCATTCATAAGAAGTGACAATTAATAATACCTTATAAAGGTTTTTACAAATTAAATAAGATACTCCATAGAAATGTTTTAGCATAGGGCTTGGGACATAGTAAATGCATGGTAACTATTATTACTATTTCCTAAGGTTACTTATTGAATTTGTTATGTTACTTTTAATTCCTTCACCAAATTTAATTCCCCTTAAAATTTGAATATCGAACCTCGAACCCACGGTGTTTAGAATATGACTTGATTTAGAAATACGGTCATTGAGATATAATTAGTTAACTTACGATGAGGTTATATGGGGTAGGATGGGCCCCTAGTTCATTATGACTGGTGTCTTTACAAAAGGGAAGATTTGGACTCAGACTTGCAAACAGGAGAGTGCCATGTAACTATTGGGGTTGTGTTGCCATAAACCAAGAAACTACCAGAAGGTAGGAGACAGGGCTTGGAATAGAAATTTCCCTAGTGCCTCTAGAGGAAGTATGGCCATCACAACACTTTGATCTTTGACTTCTAGCCTCCAGAAGTATGACACAATACATTTCTTTTGTTAAGCCACTCAGTTCGTGGCACTTTGTTACAGCAAACCTACAATATGAATATACTACTTTATAGTGCTAGAACATTCATGAGTCAGGTCTATTACTCCTTGTAACCTGTAAAATACATATCAACACCTCATCTCTGGAAAGCAGGAATGAGGTAAACGAAGGAAGAAAAATTTTCTTTCCCATTCTGTTCTCCAGATCCAGTTTTTTTCTCAAAGAATATGTGTCTCTTATAGTTAAATGAAATATAGCAGTATCCTCAGGTCAATACCAGAAAAAAATCTGTGCTCCTGAAGGACAAGGGTAACAGGAAAACAGAGAGAATGGTCATTCAAGGTATGCAAGTGGTCATTCAAGGTATGGCAAAGTGGCATAAACATGAGCAAGAAAGCGTGTTGTATAATGGTGCATTCTTTTTGGCATGACATTTGGTATAAGGATACCTTAATGCCTGTATACCAAGTACTTGCCTGCTGAGTGTCAGTGCCCTTGGCCAAATAAAGTATGCTTACTCACACTTTAATTCTGTGAAATGGCAGCATGTAATCTGACAAGATCTGCATATACAACTGTAAATGGAAGACCATGTAATTAATAAATTTGTTAATTCATATACTAATTTCATATACAATATTTGAAGACTGATGAAGACAACTAATCTTTCTTTCATTGTTTATAATTGAAACAATATGTAGTGGCTATTTTTAATTGACTGATTAAATTAGCATTTAAATTCTCAAGAAAACTGAAAACAATTAAAATATATATTCCCTTCTTTGTGTTTTATGATATTTATTCTTCTTTTCTACTTGGAATTTAACATGGTCTTTTAACTAAAATCTTAGCATTTATTCCCAAAATTATTCATAGTAAAAACTTCAAACCTTTAAACACATACACATTTTAAAGTTCATTTATATGAAGGGGAGATGACTCATGTTTTATAAATGACTTATAGGGTATATATGATTTTAATGTTGCTTATTTTTAACATTAATGTAACATCAACATGGTGCCAACTTTTATATAAATTGGAACCAATACGGTGTCAAATTTACCAATTCATTCATTGGAAAATGAAATAAGAAAATAACAAATTGGTATTAATGTCACATATCCAAAATCAGTTGTAATTAACAATTTTTCCCTATAACAAATAGATGTCATATAGTATAACAAAGATATTGTGAGTTACTGATTGCATTCTGACACTAATTCTCACATACCAGCTGGGTGTCCTATAATTTAATTCAATGCTGACACTATCTGAGTATCAAATTCCGAAGGTGAAAGGGCAAGATCCCCAATAAAGCTTCCTTTACTTCAGATGCCAGCCATAAGAAGGGTCCCCAGGATACCCTCAGTTCTGCCCAGCTGACTACAAATTTGCAGTTTCCAACAAGTTTGATAATTTGTTTGATAATTCACTAGAAAGATGCATAGAACTCAGGAAAACACTATATTTATGATTACCATTTCATTATAAAGATTACAAATGAATAATCAGATTAAGAGATACATAGAGCAAGGTCTAGGAGGGTCGCGAGTACAGAAGTTTATGTTTTCTTGGAATCAGACTGTGTCACCCTTTCAGTATATTGACATATTCACCAACCAGAAAGCTCCCCTGAGCTTCAATGTCCAGACATTTTATATGGGGTGTCATTACATAAGCATGATTGATTAAATAACTGACCATGTAAGTGAACTCAATATCCAGCCCTTCTCCCCTCCTTGGATGTTGGGCAGCTGAAAGTTCCAACACTCAAATTATGCATTTGGCTTTTCTGATAACCAGCTCCCATCCTGAAGCTATCTAGGGGCTACTATAGGTCATTTCATTAACATAGCAGACATAATCCTATCACTCTGAAAATTCCAAAGGTTTTTGGAGCTCTATGCCAAGAACCAGGGACTAGAAAATCAGATATAGTCTTTAGTACCTCACATTGATTTTCTAGTGCCCAAAGTAGGACATAGTGGTAGTGTCTCTTCAACACCAAACTTCTGCTTCCTCTTGAGTATAGCCCCTCAACCCACCCAGACTCAAACTTTTTCCTTCTTTCTGTCCCTAAATTCTCTATCCATTCCACCATCTTGAAGTGGATATGACTAATATCAGCTTCAAGTATGATAATCTCCCTTGGTGTTCATTAATTCGTTTGTTAACCCAAAATAATTATTTAAAAAGTGATATATGTATATAATGGGATATTACCCAGAAATAAAAAGAAGGAAATCTTGCCATTTGCTACAACATAGATGAACTTTTAGGACATTATATAAGTGAAATAAGTTAGACAGAGAAACTCTAATACTGTATGATCTCATTTTCATGAGGAATCTAAAAAAACTGAGCTCATAGAAATGAAATAGTAGATTCTAGGGGCTGGAGGGTGGGGAAAATGGAGAGATGTTGGTCAAAAGTACAAATATCCAGTTAGAAGATGAATACGTTCTGAGGATCCAATGTACAGCATGGTGACTATTGTTAAAAATACTGTATTATAATTGAAAATTGCTAAGAGAGTTCATCTTAAATGTTCTCACTACACACAAAAGTAACTCTATGAAGTGATGGATGTGTTAACTAACCTTATTGTGGAAATCATTTTACAGTATATACATATACCAAATTATCACATTGTACACCTTAAACTTACACATCATATGTCAATTATATATCAATAATGCTGAAAAAATAATAATTATTATTATAATACCTACTATGTATTAGGCATTATTCTTTGCTTGTGTCTCACAGCACTCTTCACTCTCTGCCTTATAACATAAAATTTTATGCATATCTTAATCTATCTTTGTATATTTATTTAACTTGGAGCTTGGTAATTATTTGTTATTGAATGTTGCCATCTACGTACTAGATGTTGCCATCTACCTATGAATTAATATATTAATTAAACAAATATTTATTGCTTATCTATAATATGCTGTGGGACATGGCAGTGAATAAAGTACATGCTTTTTGGAGCGTATAATCTACAGGATATACAGACAATTAACAAATAAATATAAAATATTAGGTTAAAATATAGAAAAAGTACAAGTGATAATGTGTGTCATTTTAATTAAGGAGGGTCATAAGAAAAATCTCTGAAAAGATAAAATTATAACAAAGGAAGGAAGCCACTGGATCAGGGAATGAGACATGAAACAATCTGGGAGAAGACTGTTATAGCAAGGGCAAAGACCTAGAAGTAAGAATAAGTTTGTGGGTTTTAGCAACAGCAAGGTTAATGTAGTTAAGTCATAGTGAGTTGGAGGATGGTAGGAGATGAGGTCAGTGAGCTAAAGAAGGGCCATATCATGTAGGACCTTGTAAGCCATGACAAGGAGTTTATATATTTTTTTCTCAGTACAGTAGATAACCACTTGGTTTGATCTTTGAAGAATTTTGAGCATGGAAGTGACACAATTTAATGTATATTTTTAAAAAATCCCTCTACCAACACTGTGAAAGACTGACTATATGGGGGCAATAATGGAGCCATGTAGACCACTTAAGACTATTACTACAGTTTAGACCAGAGATCAGTGGCTTGGATAAGGTAGTAGTTGAGGAGGTGAGAAAATATACTTGAGATATATTTTTTAAAAGAAGAGTGAATAGAATTTGATAATGGATTAGATGTAGAGTGGAAGGGAAAGAGAAGAATAAAATATGACCTCTGGGGTTTTGACCAAAGCAACCAAGTGAATGGTTTACTGACATGAGGAAGGCTTGGTAAAGAACAAGATAGATGGAGAGTGGTGATGTAGTCAAGAGTTGTATTTTACCTATGTTAAATTTGATATGTTGTTAGGCAACAAGTAGTGTAGTCCCAAGGCAGTTGGACATAGGAGTTTATAGCTTATGGAAGTTCAAAGGCTGGACAAATTTAGGGTCATCAGAATATAAATCCTATATAAAACCATTAAAAATTAAGTCACCAAGAATATGAAACTAAATAGAGATAAACAGAAAACGTACAGTATTTAATAAATGGGAAAGAAGAGTGGGAAAACTAAAATAAAGCTGAGAAGGAGCTTCTAATGAGGTATGATGAAAACAAAGAGAATAGCCTGCTCTAGATGAAACCAAGTCACAACAGTGCTTCAACAACAGAAAAGTGATCAACTGTGTTAAATACTGCTGAAAGATCAAATAAAATACAGATGAAAACTGACCATAGATTTGAAAAATATGGAGGTCACTGGGAATCACAATACAAGATTTCAGTGGAGTTATGAGAACAAAATCTAATTAGAGTGTGTTTGGAAGACAATGAGATGTGGAAAATTTGAGAGAGTAAGTGTAGGCAACACTTTTGAATGGAGATTTGCTGCAAATATTTTCATAGAAAAGGAGTAAGATGTGGTAAATTATAAGGGATTTGGGACCTATGGAAATTGTTTTTGTTGTTGGTAGTGTTGTTGTTTAAGATGCGAAATATTTCAACATGTTTGTTGGTTGAGAACCTAGTGTACAGGGATAAATTGACCATGGAGGAAATAAGTTATTTTCAGGAGCAAAGTACATAATTGGAGTAAAGCAGATTGTGTGGGTGCAGATACAGTGAGATGGGTAAATATTTTGGTAGGAGCTTGTGGTAGGCCTCTTCAGATACCTTCTATTTTATCAGTGAAATAACAGGCCAGTTAATCAGTTAAGGTGAGGAGAGGGAAGGCAATATTGGATGTTTGAGAAGAGGAGGTGTGAAATAGTTGCTGGGGCCAGAGGAACAGAGGATAAAAACGGACTTGGAATTAAAGTAGGATCACCTGGAAGTACTGAAATATCACTTCAAATTTTAGTCATAAACTTAAAATGAGACCACACATGGAAGTCTTAAACAAATAAGATGTAAACTACATTTGGAATTACTTGACTTCAGCAAACAGAAGATTTGGTATCAAAGAGCTACCTTCCAGTCATAATATTAAGCCAAAATGGTCAATAAAATATACAGAGGTCAATGGGCACAAAAGGGTCACTAGTTGGGAAATTAGCTCTTGACACGAGCTTACTGCCTTTGGATACAGGGCTGGTGCTGTTGAAGGCAATAGTGATGGTGATGGTGATGATGTTGATGTTTGTGTTTCAGGATATAGGTCCAGGGCCTCCAACCTCCTTCACAGAGGTAGAGAAGATGCAGAGACAAGTTATTATGAGTGTCTCCATTTCATAGCATACAGTTTTTGAGCTTCAAAGATGATAAATTCCATCTATTTGTTCTCCTATTTCCACATTATCCATTCTTCCTCACAAAAGACATTCTATTTGCTTAGCTAAATCCATTACTCATAAAAGAAAGAGGAACACTCTTTTATTTTATTCAGAGATTTACTCTGAAGTGTGAGTGGAAGTGCATATCAAATTTTGTATTAGGCCTTATTTTTATTAGTATCAACTCTGCTGCCTTCACAATGTCACTGAAACCATGCCATGCAGATAAAGCCTCATAATGAGATCAGTTGTCAGCAAACTGCTCTACTTGATATTGTAGGAAGGATTCTGGTGGAACTCTACATGTTGCTTTGCTGATGCAACAAGACTATCCTGATTAGATCTCAGTAAACCAGAAAAATGCTTGCCTTGATGCCATTTCTACATGAGGCACCTATGATAACACTCAGCAGGACTTGTTATTCCTTGGCACTATATATTGTATCTGGTTTTAGCTTTAACACACAGCAGGGAATTTACAGCCAGAGATTTGTTGCAAAAAAGTGGTCAAGAGGAGGGAGACCAAGATAGTAGAGTAGGAGGATGCTGAGCTCACCTCCTCCCTTGAACACATAAGAAATAAATCTACATGTGGAGCAACTCTCATTGAAAACAAACTGGAGACTGGCAGAAAGATTCACACAGAGTTGGGTAGGAAGGGAGGTGAAGCAATCAGGTAGGGACCTGCACTGCTAGCAGGGGAGACAGAAGAGAAGGGACTATCACAGGCTTGGAGATCCACTCTGGGGGATGAGAGGCTGGAGCCAAATATCAGCACACCAGCTCTGGGGTCTGACAACAGGAAGACAAGTCTCCTTAGCTGGTTTGAAAACCAGTGGGACTTAACAGGAAGGCTGTAAGAAACTGAGACTCCACTCATGAAAAGCACACACACACACACACACACACACACACACACACACACACACACACACACACATTTGCTTACTCCCTGGAACAAGAGGAAGAAGATTGAAAATGGCCTGGGGCTCTGGCAAGATTCCTTCAATTGCTCCAACATTCACCCCAGCCCACACCGGGTGCTTGCTCCAGCCCCTCTAGCTCAAGCACAGCTCTCCACTAGGATGAAAGCTGCCTTTGCCAAGGAGAATGTGCACATGGGTGGAATGCAGTCAGCTTGGACCTGGACCTGCATTTGAACACAGTGAAAACAACCATTATCAGAGTACACACAGAGGTGGCAGATAGAGAGCTACCTGAGGATCTGACTGGAGTGCCAGGACCATCCCAGTGGGTGCCCTGGCTTGCACTAGGCATCTGCTTCATCCCTATTGCTCTGGCACTGATTTGTACTAGAGCAGAAGTGCCATTGCTGGGAGGAGAGCACACACTTAGAGGGAGTGGAACTAGCTTGGGCTGGAACTTTAGGGCTTCTGCTATGGCAACATGAACCCAATCCCACTGTTGATAGGGCAGTGATGGCCACTGAACATAGGAGAAACCATGGATTCTACCTGGTTCTGGTTCTAACCCCTCCATATCCAGCCCCACCTCCCACCAAAGTGGTAGATGCTAGCATACAAATGGGGAAGATGTGACCCATGCTCACTTTGGATACAACTCTCCCACCAAAGCCACTGGGCACATGCAGACTGCATAGGAGCAGTCCCCTACAAAGACACACCTTCAAGACAGGGATAGATAATTGTATCACACAATTCCATAGAGACAAAGAAAATTAAACAAAATGGGAAGACAGAGAAATTTGTTTCAAATGAAAGAATACAAAAAAAAAAACCTGAAGAAGTCCCTAATGAAACAGAGATAAATAATTTATTAGATCAGGGGTTCAAAGCATCAGTAATAAAAATACTAACTGAACTTGGGGCAAGAATAGATTAACATAGTGAGAATTTTAGCAAGGAACTATAAAATTCAAATAGAATCAGTCAGAATAGAATACAAAAATTAAAATGAAAAATACACTAGAAGTCATGAGTAGCAGACCAGGTGATACTGAAAAAGGCATAAGTGATCTGGAAGACAGAATAATGGAATTCATCCAATCAGAACAGCAAAAAGAAAAACAAATTAAAAAAATGAAAATAGTGTAAGGGGCCTCTGGGACAATGATAAGGATAATCACATACTTATTATAGGACTTCCAGAAGGAGAAGAGAGAGAGAAAAGAGTTGAAAATTCATTTGATGAAATTATAGCTGAAAACTTTCCAAAGATGAAGAAGGAAATGGATTTCCACATCCAAGAATCACAGAGAGTTCCAAACAAGGTGAACCCCAAAAGAACCACACCAAGACATATCATCATTAGAATGGCAAAAGATAAAAAGAGAATTTTAAAAGCAGCAAGAGAAAAACAAAGAGTTATATACAAGGGAATCCCCATAAGGCTATCAGCTGAATTTTCTGCAGAAACTTTGCATGCCAGTAGGGAGAGGCATAATATATTTAAACTGCTGAAAGAGAAAACCTACAACCTAGAATATTCTACCCAGCAAGGTTATCATTCATAGTTGAAGGAGAGATAAATAACATAGACAAGCAAAAACTAAGAGTTTATCAATACTAAACCAACCCTACAATAGGCATTAAAGGTTCTTCTTTAAGTGGAAAAGAAAAGGGTACAACAAGTAAAGAATTTATGGAAAAGGAAAATCCTACTAACAGAGGTAACTATTTAGTAACGTCTGTGGCTCAATCAATTAAATAAGCTAGTACAAATATGAAAAGACAAAAAATTGTAAAATCAACCATAACTACAATAAACAGTTAAGGGTTAGACAAGGAGATGTTATATATGACATCAAAAACACAAAATGTGGGGTAAGAGAGTAAAAAATGTAGATCTTTTAGAATGTGTTTGAAAGATTATCAGTTTAAAATAAGTTGATATAGTTATAGATCAACATATATGAACCCCGTGGTAATCATAAAAAAAAAAAAAAACTATAATAGATACACAAAAACTAGAGAGAAAGGAAAACAAGCGTACCACCAAAGAAAATCAGCAAACCACAAAGGAAGAAACTAAAAGAAGGAGAGATGAACAGAGAAGAAGAAAAAAAAAACAGAAAACAAATAACTCAATGGTAATGTGCACATGCCTCTCAGTAATCACTTTAAATGTCAATGAACTAAATGCTCCAATCAAAAGATATATGGTGGCTGATTGGATTAAAAAACAAGACCCTTTCATGTGTTTTCTACAAGAGATTCACTTCAGAGCTAAAGACACACACAGACTGAAAGTGAGGGAAAGGAAAAAGATATTTCACGCAAATGGACATGACGAGAAAGCTGGGGTAGCAATACTCATATCAGACAAAGTAGACTTTAAAACAACGTCTATTACAAAAGACAAAGATGGGCACTTTATAATGATATAGGGATAAACTCAAGAAGAAGATACAATATTTGTTAACATAGGCACACCTAATATAGGAGCACCTAAATATATAAAGCAAATATTAACAGACTTAAAGGGAAAATGACAATAATACAATAAAAGTAGGGATTTTAATACCACACTCACATCAATGGACAGATCATCAAGGCAGAAAATTAATAAGGCAGCAGTTGTCTTAAATGACATATTGGACCAGTTGGACTTAATAGATATCTACAGATATTCCATCCAAAAGCAGCAGAATACATGTTTTCAAGTGCACATGGAAAAATCTCCAGGATAGAACACATACTAGGTCACAAACCAAGTCTCAACAAATTTAAGAAGATAGAAATTATATCAAGCGTTTTTTTTTCCTAATCACCATGACATGAAACTAGAAATCAATGATAGGAATAAAAATGGGAAAAACACAAATTTGTGATGAGTAAACAACATGCTACTAAAAAAACCTAATGGGTCAATGAAGAAATCAAAGAAGAAATCAGAAAATACCTTGAGACAAATGAAAATAAAAATACAACTTTATAAAATCTCTTGGATGCAGCAAAAGCATGCTAGGAGGAAGTTTGTAGCTATACAAGCCTAACTCAAGGAGCTGGGAATATCTCAAATAAACACCTAACTTACCATCTAAGTAGAAAAATAAAGGCCAAAGTTAGCAGAAGGAAGGAAATAATAAAAATCACAGAGTAAATAAATGAGATAAAAATAGAAAAGATCAATAAAACCAAGAGCTGTTTTTTTTTTTAATATAAACAAAATTAATAAGCCTTTAGCCAGGATCATTAAGAGAGAAAGAGAAAGGACCCAGATAAACTAAATAAGAAATGAAATAGGAGAAACTACAACTGATATCACAAAGATACAAAAAATAAGAGAATACTATGAACAGTTATATGCCAATAAATTTGACAACCTAGAAGAAATGGATAAACAAGTAGAGACATACAATCTTCCAAGACTGAATCAGGAAGAAAAAGATAAACTGAGAAGACTGATCACTAGTACTGAAATTGAAGCAGTAATCAAAAAACTTCCAGCACGCAAAAGTTCAAGACTGGAGAGCTTCACAGGGGTATTTTACCAGACATACAAAGAAGACCTAATACCCATCCTTCTCAAACTATTCTGAAAAGTTGAAGAAGAGGGAACACTTCCAAATGCATTCTATGATGCCACCATTACCATGATACCAAAACCAGGCAAAGAAACTAAAAAAAAAAGAATATTGCATGTCCTCTACAAACAGTGTCAGTTTTCCTTCTTCCTTTCCAATTGGATTCATTTTATTTATTTTTCCTCTCTGATTGCTGTGGCTAGGAACTCCAAAATTATGTTGAACAAAAGTGGAGAGAGTGGGCATCCTTGTCTTGTTCCTGATCGTGGAGGAAATGCTTTCAGCTTTTCACTGTTAGTATGATGTTAGCTGTGGGTTTGTCATATATGGCCATTATTTTGTTGAGGTATGTTCCCTCTATGCTCACTTTCTGGAGAGTGTTTTTGTTTTTAATCATAATTGGGTGTTGAATTTTATCAAAGGTTTTTTTCTGCATCTATTGAGATCATTATATTGGTTTTTATTCTTCAGTTTGTTAATGTAGTGTATCACATTGCTTGATTTACAGATATTGAAAAATCTCTGCATCCCTGGGATAAATCCCACTTAATCATTGTGTATGATCTTTTTAATGTATTGTTGCATTCTGTTTGCTAGTATTTTGTTGAGGATTTTTGCACCTATGTTCATCAATGATATTGGCCTGTAATTTTCTTTTTTTGTGATATCTTTGTCTGGTTTTGGTATCTGGGTGGTGCTGGCCTCATAGAATGAGTTTGGGAGTCTACCTTCCCCTGCAAATTTTTGGAATAGTTTCAGAAGGATAGATGTTCAGAAAGATAGATTTTCTGCCTATGTTCCTACAGGAAACAGGCAGAACATACTTTGACATAAATTGCAGCAACATTGTTTTGGATCTGTCTCCTAAAGTAAAGGAAATAAAACTAAAAATAATTATATCAGACCTAATTAAACTTAAAAGGTATTTCACAGCAAAGGAAACCATGAACAACATGAAAAAACAACCTACTGAAAGGGAGAAAATATTTCTAAATGATATGACTGATAAAGGATTAATATCCAACCTATATAAACAGCCACTGTGGAAAACAGTATGGAGGTTTCTCAAAAAAACTAAAAATAGAGCTACCATATACCCAGCAATTCTGCTCTTGGGTATATATCCAATAAAAACATAGACACTAATTTGAAAAGATATGTGCACCCTAATGTTCATAGCAGCATTATTTACAATTGCCAAGATATAAAAACAACCTAAGTGTCCATCAACAGATGAATGGATAAAGAAGATGTGATATATATATATATGTTATATAACATATATATGTTATATATATAACAAATGAATATCACTCAGCCATATAAAAGAACAAAATGTTGCCATTTACAGCAACATGGATAGACTTGGAGAGCATTATGCTAAGTAAAATAAGTCAGACAGAGAAAGACAAATACTGTGTGATATCACTTATATGTGGAATCTAAAAAATACAACACAATGATCTAGTGAGTATAAGATAAAGAAGCAGATTCACAGATATAGAGCACAAAGTAGTGGTTACCAGTGGGGGCAGAGAGGCAATTTAGGGCTGGAGGAGTGGTAGACACAAACTATTCGGTGTAAGATATGCTCAAGGAATATTGTACAACACGGGGATTGTAGCCAATATTTTTTTAATAACTGTAAATGGACAACAACCTTTAAAAATTGTATAAAAGTAAAAAAAAATAAGTAAAATAAAATAAACATAAAAAAGAATATGTGGGAAAAATTACAAAAAATTATTACAGGCCAATATCTCTGATAAATATAGATGAAAACAACCTCAAATAATAGTAGCAAACAGAATCCAACAATATGTAAAAAGGATAATACACCATGATCAAGTGGGATTTATTCCAGGCATGCAAGGGTGGTTTAATATCCACAAATCTATCAATGTGGTACACCACAGTAACAAAAGAAGGAATAAAAATCACAAAATCATCTCAATAGATGCCAAAAAAAAACACATTTGACAAAGTTAAACATCCATTTATGATAAAATCTCTTATCAAAGTTTGTGTAGAGGAAACATACCTCAACATATCTCAATATACTAAAGGTTATTCATGAGAAAACCACACCAAACAGTATACTCAATGGTGAAAGGCTAAAATCTTTCCCTCTAAAATCAAAAAAGAGAAAAGGAGCCTACTCTTGCCTCTTCTATTTAACACAATATTAGATGTCTTAGCCACAGCATTTAGAGATGAAAAAAATTAAAGCCATACAAATTAGAAAGAAAAAGTAAAACTGTCACTATTTGCAGATGACATACTACATATAGAAAATCCTAAAGTCTCTACCAAAAAAACTATTGGAAGTAATAAAAAAAAATTCAGTAAAATTGTAGGATACAAGATTAACATACAGATATCTGCTACTTTTCTATACACTAATAATGAGCTATCAGAAAGAGAGAGCAAGAAAAAAATCCCATTTAAGATCACATCTAAAAGAATAAAATAACTAGAAATAAAATTACCAAGGAGATGAAAGACCTATACTCTGAAAACTATAAAAAAATTGATGTAGGAAATTAAGGATGATGATAAAAAGGAATTAAAATGTATTCTGTGTTCATGAATTGCAAGATTTAATATTGCTAAAATGTCCATACTACACAAAGCCATCTAAAGATTTAATGCAATCCGTATCAAAACATCCATGACATTTTCCACAGTACTAAAACAAATAATCAAAAATTATATAGAGCAATAAAAGACCTTGAACACCCAAAGCAAAAGAGAAAAAAGAACAAAGCAGGAAGTATCCCACTCCCTGACTTCAGAATGTACTACAAAGCTACAGTAATCAAAGAATTATTTTACTGGCAGAAAAAGTAGTCACATAGATCAATGGAACAAAATAGAGAGTCCAGAAAAAAATCCATGCACTTATGGTCAATTAAATTATGACAAAGGAGGCAAGAATATACAATGGAGAAAAGACAGTCTATTCAATAAGTGGTGCTGGGAAAAGTGGACACCTATATGTAAAAGAATAAAATTAGTACATTTTCTTAAACCATTCAAGAAAATTAACTCAAAATGGATTAAAGACCTAAATGTAAGACTGGAAAACATAAAACGTCTAGAAGAAATCATAATTAGGACAATCTTTGACATAAATTGTAGCAATATTTCTTTGGATCTGTCTCCTAAGGCAAAGGAACAAAAGAAAAATAAACTGATGTTACCTAATTAAACTTAAAAGGTTTTGCAGAGCAAAAGAATCTGTCATCAAAACAAAAGCACAGGAAAGTCGAGGAGATCAGAGCAAGACCACTATGAAACAGACTACACGACAGGCGGCAAGTCCTGCGATGAGCTGGAGGAGGACTGGATCAGGGAATATCCACCTATCACTTCAGATCAACAAAGACAACTCTACAAGAGGAATTTTGACACTGGCCTGCAGGAATACAAGAGCTTACAAGCAGAGCTTGATGAGATCAATAAAGAACTCTCTCGTCTAGATAAAGAACTGGATGACTATAGAGAAGAGAGTGAAGAGTACATGGCTGCTGCTGATGAATACAATAGACTGAAGCAAGTTAAGGGATCTGCAGATTACAAAAGTAAGAGGAATTATTGCAAGCAGTTGAAGAGCAAATTGTCACACATTAAGAAGATGGTTGGAGATTATGATCGACGGAAAACATAGACAGCAGATGCCACATTGTTAGGTTAAGAAGTATCTGACTGACATCTCTGCAATGTTATCAGGAGTCAAAATGACTTTGGACTCTAACCTGGGAGGCCAAATCTTTGTGATCATTACAGAGTTTTGGTAGTTTTAATATCATCAGTATTGAAGCATTTTATAAATAGCTTTTGATAATCAACTGGGCTGAACACTCCAAGTAAGGATTTTATGCTTTAAACATTGGTTCTTGTATTCAGAACTTTTGTTTCAGGTTTTTAAACCTCTAAGGAATGTCCTGGAGTACACTGTGCTGTGAACTTTCACACCCTAGGCAATCAGGTCTTAATACCTAAGTACGCTCATTGGGTCTTGTAGGGGATAGTTTAATTCTCCCAGAATTCTCCCTTCAGATAACTGTTACTTATAATCATTTATCTTCAGATAAGGAAACTGGGGCCCTGCAATAAAGTCTCTGAAGAAAATAAACTAAAAAAAAAAAACAAAAAAAACAAAAGCACAACTTACTGAATGGAAGAAAATATTTGCGAATGATATGACCAATAAGATGTTAACATCTAAAAATATATACACAGCTCATGCAAATCAATATCAAAAAAAAGTCCAAGTTTTAAAAGAGCAGAAGGCCTGAATAGACATTTTTCCAAAAAGACATGCAGATAGCTAATCGTCACATGGAATAATTCTCACTAATCATCAGAGAACTGTAAATAAAAACCACAATGACCTAGGGGCAGGACAGGAATAAAGCCATAGATGTAGAGAATGGACAGGAGGACATGGGGAGGGAGAAGGGTAAGCTGGGACAAAGTGAGAGAGTGGCATGGACATATATACACTACCAAACATAAAATAGATAGCTAGTAAGAAGTAGCTGCATAGCAGAGGGAGATCAGCTCAGTGCTTTGTGACCACCTAGAGGGGTGGGATAGGGAGGGTGGGAGAGAGACGCAAGGGGGAGGAGATATGGGGATATATGTATATGTATAATTGATTCACTTTGTTATAAAGCAGAAACTAACACACCATTGCAAAGCAATTATACACCAATAAAGATGTTAAAAAAAAACACAATATAACCTCACACCTGTCAGAATGGCTATAGTCAAAACAAAACAAAAAATGAATAAATACAACAAAACAAACAGACTCACAGATATAGGAAAACAAATAAAACCAGTGCTATCCAGGTGGAAGAAGAATTGGGGGAGGGGCAAAATAAGGGTAGAGGATTTTTTTTAAACTTTTTTTAACATCTTTATTGGAGTATAATTGCTTTAAAATGGTGTGTTAGTTTCTGCTTTATAATAAAGTGAATCAGTTATACATATACATATGTCCCTCTTGCGTCTCCCTCCTTCCCACCCTCCCTATCCCACCCCTCTAGGCGGTCACAATTCACCCAGCTGATCTCCCTGTGCTATGCGGCTGCGTCCCCCTAGCTATCTATTTTACATTTGGTAGTGTATATATGTCCATGCCACTCCCTCACTTTGTACCAGTTTACCCTTCCCCCTCCCCGTATACTCAAATCTATTCTTTAGTAGGTCTGCATCTTTAGTCCCATCTTGCGCCTAGGTTCTTCATGACGATTTTTTTTTTTTTTTTAGATTCCATGTATTTGTGTTAGCATACAGTATTTGTTTTTCTCTTTCTGGCTTACTTCACTCTGTATGACAGACTCTAGGTCCATCCACCTCACTACAAATAATTCAATTTCGTTTATTTTTATGGCTGAGTAATATTCCATTGTATATATGTGCCACATCTTCATTATCCATTCATCTGTTGATGGACACTTAGGTTGCTTCCATGTTCTGGCTATTGAAAATAGAGCTGCAATGAACATTTTGGTACATGACTCTTTTTGAATTATGGTTTTCTCAGGGTATATGCCCAGTAATGGGATTGCTGGGTCATACGGTAGTTCTATTTTTAGTTTTTTAAGGAACTTCCATACTGTTCTCCATAGTGGCTGTATCAGTTTATATTCCCACCAACACTGCAAGAAGGTTCCCTTTTCTCCACACTCTCTCAAGCATTTATTGTTTGTAGATATTTTGATGATGGCCATTCTGACCCTTGTGAGATGATATCACATTGTAGTTTTGATTTGAATTTCTCTAATGATTAATGATGTGGAGCATTCTTTCATGTGTTTGTTGGCAATCTGTATACCTTCTTTGGACAAATATCTATTTAGGTCTTCTGCTCATTATTAGACTGGGTTTTTTTTTTATATATTTAGCTGCATGAGCTGCTTGTAAAGTTTGGAGATTAATCCTTTGTCAGTTACTTTATTTGCAAATATTTTATCCCATTCTGAGGGTTGACTTTTCGTCTTGTTTATGGTTTCCTTTGCTGTGCAAAAGCTTTTAAGTTTCATGAGGTCCCATTTGTTTATTTTTGTTTTTATTTCCATTTCTCTAAGAGCTGAGTCAAAAAGAATCTTGCTGTGATTTATATCATAGACAGTTCTACCTATGTTTTCCTCTAAGAGTTTGAGAGTGTCTGGCCTTACATTTAGGTCTTTAATCCATTTTGAGTTTATTTTTGTGTTTTTTGTTAGGGAGTGTTCTAACATCATTCTTTTACATGTAGTTGTCCAGTTTTCCCATCACCACTTATTAAAGAGGCTGTCTTTTCCCCACTGTAAATTCTTGCCTTCTTTATCAAAGATAAGGTGACCATATGTGTGTGGGTTTATCTCTGGGCTTTCTATCCTGTTCCATTGATCTATATTTATGTTTTTGTGCCAGTACAATACTGTCTTGACTACTGTAGCTTTGTAGTATAGTCTGAAGTCTAGGAGCCTGATTCCTCCAGCTCCACTTTTCTTTTTCAAGATTGCTTTGGCTATTCGGGGTCTTTTGTGTTTCCATACAAATTGTAAAATTTTTTGTTCTAGTTCTGTGAAGAATGTCAGTGGTAGTTTGATAGGGATTGCATTGAATCTGTAGATTGCTTTGGGTAGTAGAGTCATTTTCACCATGTTGATTCCTACAATCCAAGAACATGGCATATCTTTCCATCTACTTGAATCATCTTTAATTTCTTTCATCAGTGTCTTATAATTTTCTGCATACAGGTCTTTTGTCTCCTTAGGTAGGTTTATTACTAGATAATTTATTCTTTTTGTTGCAATGGTAAATTGGAGTGTTTTTTTAATTTCACTTTCACATTTTCATCATTATTGTATAGGAATGCAAGAGATTTCTGTGCATTGATTTTGTATCCTGCTACTTTACCAAATTCATTGATTAGCTCTAGTAGTTTTCTGGTAGCATGTTTAGGATTCTCTGTGTATAGTATCATGTCATCTGCAAACAGTGACAGCTTTACTTCTTCTTTTCCGATTTGCATTAATTTTATTTCTTTTTCTTCTCTGATTGCTGTGGCTAAAACTTCCAAAACTATGTTGAATAATAGTGGTGAGAGTGGGCAACCTTGTCTTGTTCCTGATCTTAGTGAAAATGGTTTCAGTGTTTCACCATTGAGGATGATGTTGGCTGTGGGTTGTTCATACATGGACTCTATTAATTTGAGGAAAGTTCTCTCTAAGCCTACTTTCTGGAGCGTTTTTATCATAAATGGTGTTGAATTTTGTTGAAAGCTTTTTCTGCATCTATTGAGATGATCATATGGTTTTTCTCCTTCAATTTGTTAATATGGTGTATCACAGAGCTTGATTTGCATATATTGAACAATCCTTGCATTCCTGGGATAAACCCCACTTGATCATGTTTTATGATCCTTTTAATGTGGTGTTTGATTCTGTTTGCTAGTATTTTGTTGAGGATTTTTGCATCTATGTTCATTAGGGATATTGCCCTGTAGTTTTCTTTCTTTGTGACATCTTTGTCTGATTTTGGTGTCAGGGTGATGGTGGCCTTGTAGAATGAGTTGGCAGTGTTCCTCCCTCTGCTATATTTTGGAAGAGTTTGAGAAGGATAGGTGTTAGCTCTTCTCTAAATATTTGATAGAAGTCGCCTGTGAAGCCATCTGGTCCTGGGCTTTTGTTTGTTGGACGATTTTTAATCGCAGTTTCAATTTCAGTGCTTGTGATTTTTCAGTTCATATTTTCGATTTCTTCCTGGTTCAGTCTTGGCACGTTGTGCATTTCTAAGAATTTGTCCATTTCTTCCAGGTTGTCCATTTTATTGGCATAGAGTTGTTTGTAGTAATAACTCATGATCCTTTGTACTTCTGTAGTGTCAGTTGTTACTTCTCCTTTTTCATTTGTAATTCTACTGATTTCAGTCTTCTCCCTATTTTTATTGTTGAGTCTGGCTAATGTTTTATCAATTTTGTTTATCTTCTCAAAGAACCAGCGTTTAGTTTTGTGATCTTTGTTATCGTTTCCTTCATTTCTTTTTCATTTATTTCTCATCTGATCTTTATGATTTCTTTCCTTCTGCTAACTTTTGGAGTTTTTTGTTCTTCTTTGTCTAATTGCTTTAGGTGCAAGGTTAGGTTGTTTATTTGAGATTTTTTTGTTTCTTTAGGTAGGATTGCATTGCTATAAACTTCCCTCTTAGAACTGTTTTGGTGAATCCCATAGGTTTTGGGTCATCGAGTTTTCATTGTCATTTGTTTCTATGTATTTTTTGATTCCCTCTTTGATTTCTTCAGTGAGCTCTTGGTTATTAAGTAGTGTATTGCTTAGCCTCCATGTGTTTGTATATTTTTACAGATTTTTTTTCCTGTAATTCATATCTAGTCTCATAGAGTTGTGGTCGGAAAAGATACTTAATACAATTTCAATTTTCTTAAATTTACCACGGCTTGATTTGTGAACCAAGATAAGATCTATCCTGGAGAATGTTCCATGAGCACTTGAGAAGAATGTGTATTCTGTTGTTTGGTGATGGAATGTCCTAAAAATATCAATTAAGTCCATCTTGTTTAATGTATCATTTAAAGCCTGTGTTTCCTTATTTATTTTCATTTTGAATGATCTGTCCATTGGTGAAAGTGGGGTGTTAAAGTCCCCTACTATGATTGTGTTACTGTCAATTTCCCCTTTTATGGCTGTTAGTATTTGCCTTATGTATTGAGGTGCTCCTATGTTGGGTGCATAAATATTGACAATTTTTATATCTTCTTCTTGGATTGGTCCCTTGATCATTATGTAGTGTCCTTCTTTGTCTCTTGTAATAATATTTGTTTTAACGTCTATTTTTTCTAATATGAGAATTGCTACTCCAGCTTTCTTTTGATTTCCATTTGCGTGGAATATCTTTTTCCATCCCCTCACTTTCCCTCTGTATGTGTCCCTAGGTCTGAAGTGGATCTCCTGTAGACAGCATACATATGGGTCTTGTTTTTGTATCCATTCATCCAGTCTATGTCTTTTGGTTGGAGCTTTTAATCCATTTACATTTAAGGTAATTATCGATACGTATGTTCCTATTACCATTTTCTTAATTGTATTGGGTTTGTTATTGTAGCTCTTTTCCTTCTCTTGTGTTTCCTGCTTAGAGAAGTTCCTGTAGCATTTGTTGTAAAGCTGGTTTGGCGGTGCTGAATTCTCTTAGCATTTGCTTGTCTGTAAAGGTTTTAATTTCTCCATCAAATCTGAATGAAATCCTGACTGGGTAGCATAATCTTGGTTGTACGTTTTTCTCCTTCATCACATTAAATACGTCCTGCCACTCCCTTCTGGCTTGCAGAGTTTTTTTATGAAAGATCAGCTGTTAACCATATAAGGAATCCCTTGTGTGTTATTTGTTGTTGTTCCCTTGTTGCTTTTAATATTTTTTCTTTGTATTTAATTTTTCATAGTTTGATTACTTTGTGTCTTGGCCTGTTTCTCCTTGGATTTATCCTGTATGGGACTCTCTGTGTTTCCTGGACTTGCTTAACTATTTACTTTCCCATATTAGGGAATTTTTCAACTATTATCACTTCAAATATTTTCTCAGTCCCTTTCTTTTTCTCTTCTTTTTCTGGGACCCCTATAATTCGAATGTTGGTGTGTTTAATGTTGTCCCAGTGGTCTCTGTGAGTGTCCTCAATTCTTTTCATTCTTTTTTCTTTATTCTGCTCTGCAGTAGTTATTTCAACTATTTTATCTTCCAGGTTACTTATCCGTTCTTGTGCCTCAGTTATTCTGCTATTGATCCCTTCCAGAGAGTTTTTAATTTCATTTATTTTGTTGTTCATCACTGTTTGTTTGCTCTTTAGTTCTTCTAGGTCCTTGTTAAACGTTTCTTGTGTTTTCTACATTCTGTTTCCAAGATTTTGGATCATCTTTACTAACATTATTTTGAATTCTTTTTCAGGTAGACTGCTTATTTCCTCTTCATTTGTTAGGTCTGGTGGGTTTTTTCCTTGCTCCTTCATCTGCTGTGTGTTTCTCTGTCTTCTCATCTTGCTTAAGTTGCTGTGTTTGCAGTCTCCTTTTCTCAGGCTGCAGGGTCATAGTTCCCGTTTTTTTTTTTTTGGTGTCTATCCCCAGTGGCTAAGGTTGGTTCAGTGGGTGTGTAGGCTTCCTGGTGGAGGCGACTTGTGCCTTTGTTCTGGTGGATGAAGCTGGATCTTGTCATTCTGGTGGGCAGATCCATGTCTGGTGGTGTGTTTTGGGGTGTCTGTGGCCTTATAATGATTTTAGGCAGCCTCTCTGCTAATGGATGAGTTTGTGGTCCTGTCTTGCTAGTTGTTTGGTATAGGTTGTCCAGCACTGTAGCTTGCTGGTCGTTGAGTGGAGCTGGGTCTTGGCATTGAAATTGAGATCTCTGTGAGATTTTTGCCATTTGATGTTACATGGAGGTGGGCCGTCTCTTGTAGACCAGTGTCCTGAACTTGGCTCTCCCACCTCAGAGGCACAGCTCTGATGCCTGGCTGGAGCACCAAGAGCCTTTCATTCACATGGGTCAGAATAAAAGTGAGAAAGGAAAGAAAAAAGAATATAATTAAAATAAAATATAAGTTATTAAAATAAAAAATAGAAAATAATTATTAGAAAAATTTTTAAAGTAATAAAAATAAAGAATGAAAGAAAGAAGAGAGCAACCAAGCCAAACAACAAATCCACCAATGATACCAAGTGCTAAAAACTGTATTAAAAAAAAAAAAAAAGGAGAGACAGAACCCAGGAGAAATGGTAAAAGCAAAGCTATACACACAAAATCACACAAGGAAGCATACACATACACACTCACAAAAAGAGAAAAAGGGGAAAAATATATATATATATCGTTGCTCCCAAAGTACACCTCCTCAATTTGGGATGATTTTTGTCTATTCAGGTATTCCATAGATGCAGGGTGCATCAAGTTGATTGTGGAGATTTCATCCGCTGCTCCTGAGGCTTCTGGGAGAAATTTCCCTTTCTCTTCTTTGCTTGCACAGCTCCTGGGGTTCAGCTTTTGATTTGGACCCGCCTCTGTGTGTAGGTTGCCTGAGGGTGTCTGTTCTTCGCTCAGAGAGGACGGGGTTAAAGGAGCAACTGATTCAGGGGCTCTGGCTCACTCATTCCGGGGGTAGGGAGGGTTACGGAGTGCAGCGCGAGCCTGCGGTGACAAAGATCCCTGTGACGTTGCACCAGCCTGAGGTGCACCATGCATTCTCCCAGGGACGTTGTCCCTGGATCATGGGACCCTGGTAGTGGCGTGCTGCACAGCCTCCTGGGAGGGGAGGTGTGGATAGTGACCTGTGGTTGCACACAGGCTTCTTGGTGGCTGCAGCAGCAGCCTTAGCATCTCGTGCCTGTCTTTGTGGTCCACGCTGGTAGCCACGGCTCGCGCCTGTCTCTGGAGCTCTTTTAAGTGGCACTCTTAATCCCCTCTCCTCACGCACCAGGAAACAAAGAGGCAAGAAAAAGTATCTTCGTTGTTCAGCAGCTCCAGACTTTTTCCCGGACTCCCTTCCGGTTAGCTGTGGTGCACTAGCCCCTTCAGGCTGTGTTCATGCAGCCAACCCCAGTCCTCTCCCTGGGATCTGACCTCTGAAGTCCGAGCCTCAGCTCCCAGCCCCCACCCATCCCGGCAGGTGAGCAGACAAGCCTCTCGGGCTGCTGAATGTTGGTACTCTGTGCGGGAATCTCTCCGCTTTGCCCTCCGCACCCCTGTTGCTGCACTCTCCTCCATGGCTCTGAAGCTTCCCCCATCTGCCACCCGCAGTCTCCGCCCGTGAAGGGGCTTCCTAGTGTGTGGAAACCTTTCCTCCTTCACAGCTCCCTCCCACTGGTGCAGGTTCCATCCGTATTCTTTTGTCTCTGTTTTTTCTTTTTTCCTTTGCCCTACCCAGGTACGTGGGGAGTTTCTTGCCTTTTGGGAGGTCTGAGGTCTTCTGCCAGCATTCAGTAAGTGTTCTGTAGGAGTTGTTCCACTTATAGATGTATTTCTGATATATTTGTCAGGAGGAAGGTGATCTCCACATCTTACTCTTCTGCCATCTTGAAGCTCCCCCTTTTTTTTCCCCCTCTCTTTTTCTTTGTGCTTCCTCTAGTTTCACTTGCTGACAGGATGCTGCATGCAGAGGCCTTGCACCAGGCTGGCCCTTCAGACTGGAGTTCTTCCAGCCAAATGTGTGCTCTGGACACCTGCAGGGTAGAGGATTAAGACGTATGATCTGCTATGTATAAAATAAATAAGGTACAAGGATATATCGTAGAGTGCAGGGAATATAGTCAATATTTTATAACATTAAATGGAGTATAATCTTTAAAAATATTGAATTACTAATTTGTACGCCTGAAAGTAATATAATTTTGTAAATCAACTATGCTTTATTTTTAAAAGTGGGCATAACGACAAGAAGATGAATGAACTACTATGCAACTGGGTATACTTTTAATATTATACTGCATTTTATATTATTTTATTGTTTCCCAAGCATGTTTGTATACATTTGATTTTCACAGTCTTATAAGTTTGTCAGGAAAGTTTATCATTTATATTTTTCAGTAAGAAAATTGTAGCTTAGACTGAATTTCTGAAAACTACATAAATAGTAGATAGCAGAGCCCTGGTAAACTCACTTCTCCCAAAAGAGTGTTTTATCCACCACTATACAATTTTTTTCAAATGCCCCCAATTATATTTCAACCAGTTTTTCATGAATGCCTAATCTGTGCCAAGCAATATATTATATGTTAGGGATACAATTATTTTTACTTTTAATTCATTTGTTATAAGTTTATTAGTTCATTTTTATTATATAAAAATGAATAATATGTATGAATTACAGGAGATTTGGGAAATACCAAAGTTATAGAAAAAATAATATACAACAGTTCCATCATAATTTCTAGTATCATATAGCAGCTGTCCCCAACTTTTTGGCACCAGGGACTGGTTTTGTGGAAGACAATTTTTCCACAGACCAGGACGGGGGGATGGTTTCAGGATGATCCAAGCACTTTATATTTATTGTGCACTTTATTTTTATTATTATTACATTGTAATATATAATGAAATAATTATACAACTCACCATAATGTAGACAGGAGGCAGAGCTCAGGCGGTAATGCCACTGATGGGGAGTAGTTGTAAATACAGATGAAATTTCGCTTGCTCACCCACCACTCACCTCCTGCTGTGTGGCCTGGTTCCTAACAGGCTACAGACTGGTACTGGTCCGTGGCCCAGGGGTTGGGGATCCCTGTCATATAGTTCCATCTTCTTTCTCTTAAACCTTAAAAATTTGGCATGCCTACTTGAATGATGTGAGCAAAATCAAATGGAAAATCATAGAAAAGCTTTAGGATGGGTTATTGAAGAAGAGGTGTTAAAATATACCACGATGATTGTGGGTTGTCATACTCTACTTGTAATTATTTCAATCTGCTTTAGATACTTTGTGGCTATGCTATTAAATGCACTCAACTTTAGAACTGTTATCTTCTTGGAAATTGTTTATTTTACCATTCTATACTGATCTTCTTTATTACTAATAATATTTTTGCCTTTTAATCTGTTTTGTCTGATATTAACATAAACACATTAGATTTCTGTTCCCATCTCTTTGCTTTGAATCTTTCTGTGTGCTTACGTTTTAGATGTATTTCTCACAAATAATTTATAATTTTTTTTAAAGTTTTCTATCCAGTCTATCTTTGCCATTTAATTGGTTAGATTAGTCCACTTATATGTGTTGTGATGACTGACATGTTTAGATTTATTTCTACTGTCTTATCTTGTATTTTTAATAATTCTGCCTTTTCTATGTTTTCTTTAACTTCTTTTTCTGCCTTATATTACATGATTTTTCCTCTACTGGTGTTGATATACATTCTATTTACATTTTTCTTTTGATTACCCTTAAAAATTTGATTACCTACTTGACTTAACAATATCTAAAGTCATTCCATATCTTTATTTTCTACTCTTCTTCTGAATATTATGAGTACATTATAATAATTTAACTCCAGTCTTCCTTTACCATTTTACCATATTTTCCAGTACTTTTGTCTTGTTTTTATACTATGTAATAAGTTGTTCTTTTTGCTCTTGTTTCTGTTCTTTTTGTTGTTGCTGTTGTTGTTGTTGTTATACAGTTAATTCTTGTCTTCACTCTTGAATAATGATTTACCTGGACATAAAATTCTACATGAGAAATTATTTTTTCTGAAAGCTGAAAATGATTTATTGATTAATTTCTATTATTGCTACTAATAAAGTCCCCTGTCTATTTTTATTTGTGAGTACTCTGTCTTTTCTCTCTGATTGCTTTTAAGATCTTCTTTTTATATTTTATGTGCAGTTTCTCTATAATGTGTATAGCATTGAGTTAGTTCTATTTATCCTTCTCCGTTTTAACTCTAATTTTTTTCCTGTGTATATTTGTCTTTCTTCAATTCTGGAAAACTCTAAGTCACTCTTTTCTTTGAATATTGCTTCTCCCCTATTTTCTCTATTCTCTCCTCTGTAACTTAGAACACATATATGCTAGACTTTTCAGTTCAATTTTCTGTGTATCTGAACTTCTCTTTCATATTTTCCTTCTCTTTATTTA
This sequence comes from Balaenoptera musculus, assembly GCF_009873245.2. NCBI lineage: Eukaryota > Metazoa > Chordata > Mammalia > Artiodactyla > Balaenopteridae > Balaenoptera > Balaenoptera musculus. The sequence continues at coordinate 67,724,228 of NC_045806.1, read as the reverse complement.
CCTATACTACACTATGGATAAATTTATTAGATTTACCATTGAAATCATTAATATTCTCCTCAGTGGTTGTGATGCAAGGAACAGGATTGTATGGCACAGGATTATAAAATCTCTCTTAGCAATGCACTAGAGGTTTCTTTTATATAAAATCTCTGAGGATTCTCACTGTTTCCTGATTGTATTTTGATTTATTTTTCTTCCTCCTACTCTTTCACTTCCTCTCTCTTTCCTCTATTTTATTTTTTTAGATTTTTAAAAATTATTGATTTTATAAAGTAAACATTGGTTTGGAGGAAAAACTTGGAATCATGTTTTTGTCAGTTGTCAGATTTCAATTTGATTTGAAATTCAATTTTCCTGTAGAAAAAAGTGAATAAATTGAGTGAAAATGACTCTGCTTTGACAAAGAGCTCATTGGAACCAGAGACTCCCTCTATTCCCAGAAAAGGAGTTTGCATCCAAGCCCAGCTTCCCCCTGGACCTGTGCTTCCTTCCACCAAACAGGGATCCCATTGACACCAAGTTCTTCATATTCTGGGAATATAACATTACAAACAGCTCTTGCATACAAAAGACCCCCTAAATCAAGACTGCCTAGTTTCTAGCAGTCTATGTAGTTAGTTCTCCGCTGATAAGACTGCTTTTTTCACACTGGTCCCACAGGAGAACTATGTTCATTTATTGGGTCACAGACCCATACTATTGGATAATATGTGCCGACCCTACTAAATTTTCTAGGTGATGTTAGATCAAGGAGGCCTATTACTTTAGTTCTCTTGCATATGTAAATGTCCTTTGTTCATATAAGTCCTCTTAATAAAATCTATTCTTTAACTCATGCAGTGGGAAATTATGTTTTCCCCAAATCCTGATGTACATCGAATGGATTTGAGTTGCTTATCATATATTGTTTTCTGGAAAGCTTTATGACTTTGAATTGTAGGGATTTTGAGGCTAAATCCAGGTTTACTGTGAGAAATATTTATATTTTTCATAATAACAACTATTAAAAACTAACATTTTTATGTTTACAATGTGCCAGTCACTGTGATACGTGCTTTACACACATTATATTTCATCTTCACAACAACCCTGTGAGATCAATACTATAATTACTCCCACTACACAGATGAGGAAACTGTGGGTTATAAATGTTAAGTAAGTTGTCAAAGGTCACACAACAAGTTAGTGGTAAAACAATGATTAGAACTCAAATCTATATGACTCTATACCTCAAACTATTAACTGTCATGCCAAGATTTCTCAAACTTGACAAATGGTGCTTTTCAAAATCTCACAGTACAGACCCCCAATGTTTATTTAAATGATTTTCCCCTTTACTTTAGTACTTAAACGAACAAAACATAAAGTATAGATTCCTTATTTTTATAACTTATACAAATAATGCAAAATTGCAAGGCAAATTTTAAAATTAATTACAAACAAAACTATGAAATGAATTGAATAAAGTTAATACTATTAATTTAATGTCATAGATGGTACTATTATCTTAAACTAAAAAATAAACTTGTTTTTAACAATAAATCCTCTTTATTGAAGAATTATTCAATTAGTATCATAAGATGTAATACTAAAAATTATAAAAATAACATTTAATGAAGCATTCTTTATTGAATAATTTCTAAGTAGTTAATGCTTCATTTCTTATTGCAAGTGAAGAATGACTAGTTGGTATAGACAAAAATGATTGTATAATTTGAATATGTTAGTAAAAGATACTACCCAGCATTATTCAATTTTAGCATTCCAATATTACTATGTGCTGTGAGAGTATTCAGTTCTCCCATAAATTTTCTTTAATTGAACTGCAATAAAACCTTCATTTGCCATGAGGTCATTGGACATTCACTTGTGTAAATACATCATTTATGCGTGAAGTTCTCTCTGTTATTAATCTCATTACCGCCAGCAATTTTTATTGCTCCATTAGTTCATTTTTAGGGCATTGAATCAAAGTCTTATTTTACTGATAAATGAAACAATTGAAGCTCATGTTTTATGAAAATATCCCTCAGTAGTGACACATCATACCAAAATAAAGGTTTTATTTAAACAATAATTGAAACAAAACCTCAAATTCTCTTGGAAATTTAAAGCACACCAGTGATCTCAAGATTCAGTTTGAGGGGGACCTTCAAGATGGTAGAGGAGTAAGAGGTTGAGATCACCTTCCTCCCCACAGATACATCAAAAATACATCTACATGTGGAACGACTCCTACAGAACACCTACTGAACCTGGCAGAAGAACTCAGACTTCCCAAAAGACAAGAAAATCCCCACGTACCTGTGTAGGACAAAAGAAAAAAGAAAAAACAGAGGCAAAAGAATAGGGACAGGACCTGCACCTCTGGGAGGGAGCTGTGAAGGAGGAAAAGTTTCCACAACTAGGAAGTGCCTTCACTGGCAGAGACAAGGAGTGGGCAGGGGAGAAGCTTCAGAACCACAGAGGAAAGCACAGCAACAGTGTGTAGAGGGCAAAACAGAGAGATTCCCACACAGAGGATTGGTGCAGACCAACACTCACTAGTCTGAGAAGCTTGTCTGCTCACCCGCTGGGGCAGGTGGGGGCTGAGAGCTGAGGCTCGGGTTTCAGAGATCAGATCCCAGGGAGAGGACTGGTGTTGGCTGTGAGAACACAGCCTGAAGGGGGCTTTTGCATCACAGCTAGTTGGAAGGGAATCTGGGAGTCCAGCAGGTCTGGACCTGCCTAATAGGCAGAAGACCATTGTTTCAGGGTGCGTGAGGAGAGGGGATTCCTTCGCTGTCTGCCCACAGAAGGCAGAGCACCACTTAAATGAGTCCATAGATGGGCATGAGCCATGGCTATCAGCTCGGACCCCAGAGATGGGCATGAAATGCTAACACTGCTGCTACAGCCACCAAGAATCCTGTGTGCAAGCACAGGGCACTATCCACACACCCTTGGGAGCCTGTGTAACACACCACTGCCAGGGTCCCAAGATCCAGGTACAAGTTCCCCAGGAGAACACACGGTGCACCTCAGGCTGTTGAAACGTCACACCAGGTTCTGCTGCCACAGGTTCCCCCTGCATTCCAATTATAACTACCATGCCCCTCCCACACCCAGGAATGAGTGAGAAAGAGCCCCCTAATCAGCAGCTGCTTTAACCCCATACTGTCTGGGCGGGAACAGATGCCTGAGGATGACCTACAAACAGAGGTGAGGCCAAAACCAAAGCTGAACCCCAGGAGCTGTGCAAACAAATAAGAGAAAGAGAAATTTCTCTGTGCAGCCTCAGGAGAAGTGGATTAAATCCTGCAATCAACTTGATGCACTCTGCAAATGTGGAATACCCTGAATAGACAATGAATCATCCCAATATTGAGGTGGTGGACTTTGAGAGCAACTGTAGACTTGGGGTCTGCTGGCTGCTACTGATTTGTTTCTGATTTTTATGTTTATATGAGTATAGATTTTAGCACTTGTTATCATTGGTGGAATTGTTTATTGGTTTGGTTGCTCTCTCCTTCTTTATTTTTTTTTTAGTAACATTTTTATTAATTTTTTTCTTTCTTCTATTTCTCACTTTTCTTCTGAGCCACATGGCTGACTGGGTCTTGGTGCTCTGGCCTGATGTCAGTCTGAGTCTCTGAGGTGGAAGAGGTGAGTTCAGGACATTGGATGACCAGAGACCTCCAAGCCCCATGGAATATCAATCTTCAAGAGTTCTTCTAGAGATATCCATCTCAATGCTAAGACCCAGTTCCACCCAATGGCCAGCAAGCTCAAGTGCTGAACACCCCATGCCAAACAACTAGCAAGACAGGAACACAACCCCACCCATTAGCAGAGAAGCCATCTAAAATCATACTAAGCTCACAGACACCCAAAAAAGCACCACCGGGAGTGGCTCTGCCTACCAGAAAGAAAAAATCCAGTCCCACCCACCAGAACACAGGCAATAGTCCCCTCTACCAGGAAGCCTAAACAAGCCACTGAACCAAACTGACCCACTGGGGGCAGACACCAAAAACAATGGGAACTATGAATGTGCAGCCTGTGAAAAGGAGACCCCAAACACAGAAAGCTAAGAAAATGAGACCATAGAAAAATATGCAACAGATGATGTAGCAAGGTAAAAACCCACTGACCAAACAAATGAAGAGGAAATAGGCAGTCTACCTGAAAAAGAATTCAGAGTAATGATAGTAAAGATAATCCAAAATCTTGGAAATAGAATGGAGAAGATACAAGAAATGTTTAACAAGGAACTAGGAGAACTAAAGAGCAAACAAACAATGATGAATAACACAATAAATGAAATGAAATATTCTCTAGAAGGAATCAATAGCAGAATAACAGAGGCAGAACAACAGATAAGTGACATGGAAGATAAAATAGTGGAAATAACTACCACAGAGCAGTATAAAGAAAAAAGAATGAAAAGAATTGAGGACAGTCTGAGAAACCTCTAGGACAACATTACATGAACCAACATTCAAATTATAGGGGTCCCAGAAGAAGAAGAGACAAAAAACGTTTCTAAGAAAATATTTGAAGATATTTGAGTTGAAAACTACTTTAACGTGGGAAAGGAAAGAGTCAGTCATGTCCAGGAAGCACAGAGAGTCCTATACAGGATAAATCCAAGGAGAAACACGCCAAGACACATATTAATCAAACTATCAAAAATTAAATACAAAGAAAAAATATTAAAAGCAGCAATGGAAAAACAACAAATAAGATACAAGGGAATCGCCATAAGGTTAACAGCTGGTCATTCAGCAGTAACTCTACAAGCCAGAAGGGTGTAGCAGGAAATATTTAAAGTGATGAAAGGGAAAACCCTACAACCAAATTACTCTACCCAGGAAGAATCTCATTCAGATTTGATGGAGAAATTAAATCATTTACAGAAAAGCAAAACCTAAGAGAATTCAGCACCACCAAACCAGCTTTACAACAAATATTAAGGGACCTGCTCTAGGCAGGAAACACAAGAGAAGGAAAAGACCTAAAAAAAAAAACCCAAAACAATGAAGAAAATGGCAATAGCAACATACATATCGATAATTAGCTTAAAAGTAAATGGATTAAATGCTCCAACCGAAAGACATAGACTGGCTGAATGAATACAAAAACTAGACCCATATATATGCAGTCTACAAGAGACCCACTTCAGACCTAGGGACACACACAGACTGAAAGTGAGGGGATGGAAAACGATATTCCATGCAAATGGAAATCAAAAGAAAGCTAGAGTAGCAATTCTCATATCAGACAAAATAGACCTTAAAATAAAGACTTTTACAAGAGACAAAGAAGAACACTACATAATAATTAAGGGATCAATCCAAGAAGAAGATATAACAATTGTAAAAATTTTTGCACCCAACATAGGAGCACCTCGATATATAAGGCAAATGCTAATAGCCATAAAAGGGGAAATTGACAGTAGCACAATTATAGTAGAGGACTTTAACACCCACTTTCACCAGTGGACAGATCATCCAAAATGAAAATAAATAAGGAAACACAAGCTTTAAATGACACATTAAACAAGCTGGACTTAATTGATCTTTAAAGGACATTCCATCCAAAAACAACAGAAGACACATTCTTTTCAAGTACTCATGGAACATTCTCCAGGATAGACCATATCTTGGGTCACAAATCAAGCCTTGGTAAATTTAAGAAAATTGAAATTGTACCAAGTATCTTTTCCGACCAAAACACTATGAGACTAGTTATTAATCACAGGAAAAGAAAACTGTAAAAAATACAAACACATGGAGGCTAAACAACACACTACTAAATTACCAAGAGATTATTGAAGAAATAAAAGAGGAAATCAAAAATAAATTAGAAAAAAAATGAAAATGAAAACAGGATGTCCCAAAACCTATGGGATGCAGCAAAAGCACTTCTAAGAGGGACGTTTATAGCAATACAATACTACCTCAAGAAACAAGACAAATCTCAAATAAATATCCTAACCTTACACATAAAGCAATTAAAGAAAGAAGAACAAAAAACCCCCCAAAGTTGGCAGAAGGAAAGAAATCATAAAGATCAGATCAGAGATAAATGAAAAAAAAATGAAGGAAATGATAACAAAGATCAGTACAACTAAAAGCTGGTTCTTTGAGAAGATAAACAAAATTGATAAACCATTAGCCAGGCTCATAAAGAAAAAAAGGGAGAAGACTCAAAACAATAGATTTAGAAATGAAAAAGGAGAAGTAACAACTGACACTGAAGAAATACAAAGGATCATGAGAGATGACTACAAGGAACTATATGCCAATAAATTGGACAAATTGGAAGAAATTCTTAGAAAAGCACAGCCTTCTGAGACGAAACCAGGAAGATAGAGAAAATATAAACAGACCAATCACAAACACTTAAATTGAAACTGTGATTTAAAATCTTCCAACAAACAAAAACCCAGGACCAGATAGCTTCACAGGCGAATTCTATCAAATACTTAGAGAAGAGATAACACCTACCCTTCTCAAACTCTTCCAAAACATAGCACAGGGAGGAACACTCCCAAACTCATTCTACAATGCCACCACCACCCTGATACCAAAATCAGACAAATATGTCACAAAAAAGAAAACTACAGGCCAATATCACTAATGAACATAGATACAAAATTCCTCGACAAAATACTAGCAAACAAAATCCAACAGTACGTTAAAAGGATCATACACCATGATCAATTGAGATTTATCACAGGAATGCAAGGATTCATCAATAGGCAAATCAATCAATGTAATACACAATACTAACAAATTGAAGGATAAAAAAACATAAGATAATATCAATAGATGCAGGAAAAGCTTTCAACACAATTCAACACCAATTTATGAAAAAACTCTCCAGAAAGTATGCATATAGGCTACCTACCTCAAGGTAATAAAGGCTATAATATGACAAACCCAAAGCCAACATCGTTCTGAATGGTGAAAAACTGTAACCATTTCCTCTAAGATAAGGAACAAGGCAGGGCTACCACTCTCACCACTATTATTCAACATAGTTTTGGAAGTTTTAGCCACAACAATCAGAGAAGAAAAAGAAATACAAGGAATCCAAATAGGAAAAGAAAGTAAAACTGTCACTCTTTGCAGATGACATGATGCTATACATAGAGAATCCTAAAGATGCTACCAGAAAACTCCTAGAGCTAACCAATGAATCTGATAGAGTAGCAGGATTCAAAATTAATGCACAGAAATCTCCTGCATTCCTTTACACTAATGATGAAAATCTGAACAAGAAATTAAGGAAACACTCCCATTTCCCATTGCAACAAAAATAATAAAATACCTAGGAATAAACCTACCTAAGGAGACAAAAGACCTGTATGTAGAAACTATAAGACAATGATGAAAGAAATTAAAGATGATACAAATAGATGGAGAGATATACAATGTCATGGGACTGGAAGAATCAACATTGTGAAAATGACTCTACTACCCAAAGCAATCTACAGATTCAATGCAATCCCTATCAAACTAACAATGACACTTTTCACAGAACTAGAACAAAATTTTTCACAATTTGTATGGAGACACAGAAGACCCTGAATAGCCAAAGCTATCTTGAGAAAGAAAAACGGAGCTGGAGGAATCAGGCTCCCTGATTCAGATTATACTACAAAGCTACAGTAAGCAAGACAGTATGGTAATGGCACAGAAACAGAAATATAGATCAATAGAACAGGATAGAAAGCCCAGAGATAAACCTACACACATATGGTCACCTTATATTTGATAAAGGAAGCAAGAATATATAATAGAGAAAGATAGCCTCTTCAATAAGTGGTGCTGGGAAAACTGGACAGCTACATGTAAAAGAATGAAATTAGAACACTCCCTAACTTCATACACAAAAATAAACTCAAAATGGATTAAAGACCTAAATGTAAGGCCAGACACTGTAACTCTTAGAGGAAAACATAGGCATAACACTCTATGACTTAAATCACAGCAAGATCCTTTTTGACCCACCCCTTAAAGAAATGGAAATAAAAATAAACAAATGAGACCTAGTGAAACTTAAAAGCTTATGCACAACAAAGGAAACCATAAACAAGACGAAAAGTTAACCCTCAGAATGGGAGAAAATATTTACAAATGAAGCCACTGACAAAGGGTTAATCCAAAATATACAAGTATCTCATGCAGCTCAATATCAAAAAAAACAAACAACCTAATACAAAAATGGGCAGAAGACCTAAATAGACATTTCTCCGAAGAAGATATACAGATTGCCAACAAACACATGAAAGGATGCTCAACGTCACTGATCATTAGAGAATTGCAAATCAAAACTACAATGAGGCATCACCTCACACAGGTCATCATGGCTATCATCAAAAAATCTACAAACAATAAATGCTGAAGAGTGTGTGGAGAAAAGGCGACCTCCTTGCACTGTTGGTGGGAATGTAAATTGATACAACCATTGTGGAGAACAGTATGGAGGTTCCTTAAAAAACTAAAAATAGAACTACCATACTACCTAGGAATCCCAGTATGGGGCATATACCTTGAGAAAACCATAATTCTAAAAGAGTCATACCAAATGTTCATTGCAGCACTATTTACAGTAGCCAGGACATGGATGCAACCTATGTGTCCATCAACAGGTGAATGGATAAAGAAGATGTGGCTCATATATACAATGGAATATTACTCAGCCATAAAAAGAAATGAAATAGAGTTATTTGTAGCCAGGTGGATGGAAATAGTCTGTCATACAGAGTGAAGTATGTCAGAAAGAGAAAAACAAGTATCGTATGCTAACACGTATATATGTATTTAAAAAAAATGGTTCTGAAGAACTTAGGGCCAGGACAGTAATAAAGATGCAGATGTAGAGTATGGACTTGAGGACATGGGGAGGGGGAATGGTAAGCTGGGACAAAGTGAGAGAGTGGCATGGACATATATACACTACCAAATGTAAAATGATAGCTAGTGGGAAGCAGCCACATGGAACAGGGAGATCAGCTCGGTTCTTTGTGACCACCTAGAGGGGTGGGTTAATGAGAGCGGGAGGGAGATGGAAGAGGGAGGGGTACGGGGATATATGTATACATATAGCTGATTCACTTTGTTATACAGTAGAAACTAGCACAACTTTGTAAAGCAATTATACTCCAGTAAAGATGTTAAAAAATAAAAAAAAGATTCAGTTTGAATTTAACTTAGGGAGTGACATTGGCAAGATGGCAGAGTACAAGATACAGACTTTTAAATACCCACAAAAACAACAATTAAACAGCTGTTCACAAAATAGCCCTTGGAGGGCAGAAGTGTTCAATTAATAATGTATGACAACATATTTTTCAGTAACCAACCACAAAATAGTGAAGATTTACAAATTGCCAGAGAAAGAGAAATCAATATAATTGTTATAAAGAAGTTCAGCAAGTTATAAGAGAACACAGATAGACAAAGCAGTGAAATCAGGAAAAGAATACACGAACAAAACTAGAAGTTTAACATGGAAATAGAAATAATAATAAATGAACCAAACAGATTCTGGAGCTCAGGAATAAAATGAATGAAATGAAAATTTTAATAGAGAGCATTAACCTCAAACTTGGTCAAGCAGAAGAAAGAATCTGTGAACTCAAAGACAGGTCTTTTGAAATTATACAGTCAAAGGAGAAAAAAAAAGAATATAGAGAATGAATGCTTACTTGAATTATGTGTCACCATCAAGCAAAAATATAATTAGTATTATAGAAGTGTTGGAGGAACAAGAGAAAGAGAAGGGACAGAAAGATTATTGAAAGAAATAAAGACTGAGATCTTCCCAAATCTGAGAGGAGATATAGACAGCTAGGTACATGGAGCACACACGTCCTCATCCAGATTTAACCCAAAGAAGACTTCACCAGTATATATTATTAAAAAACAATTGACAATCAAATACAAAGAATTTTGAAAGTAGCAACAGTAAAACAGCTCATCTCATACAAGGGAACTGCTATACGGCTATCAGAAAACTTCTCAGTAGAAACCTGAAAAGCCAGGAGAGAGTAGGAAGATACATTCTAAGTGGTGACAGAAAACAAACAAAAAACACTTTATCTGGCAAAGCTGTCCCTCAGAGATAAAGAAGAGATAAAGACTATCCCAGACCAAAAAAATAAATAAATAAAAACTGAGGAAGTTCATCACAACTGATCTCTTTACAAGAAATTCTGAAATGAGTCCTTCATGCTGTAATGAAAGGACACTAATTAGTAACACAGAGACATACAAAAGTATAAAACTCACTAGTAAATTTCAGTATATAGTCAAATTCAGAATATTCCAATATTGTAAATGTAGTGTGTAAATCACTAGTTCTAGTATAAATGTTAAAAGACAAAAGTATTGAAAATAAATTTAGCTACAATAATTTGTTAATGATGCATCCTTTAAAAAGATAAAATTTTTATATCAAAACTATAAAATGTGTGTGGGAGGGGATAAAAGTGTACAGATTTTTATGTGATTGAAGTTAAGCTGTTATCAGCTTAAAATAGATTTATAATATGTATTATGTAACTTTCATGGTAAAGAGAAAGCAAAACTTATAGTAGATACAAAAAAGATTAAGAGAAACAATCAAAGCATACCACTACGGAAAATAATCAAATCACAAAGGAAGATAGTAAAAGGGGAAGAAAAGAACAAAAGAATTACAAAAGAGCCAGAAAAAAATGATCACATTGACAATAGTGAGTTTCTAACTGTTAATAATTACTTTAAGTGTAAATGTATTAAATTCTCCAACCAAAAGGGTTAAAGTGGCTGAGTGAATAAAAACACAGAACCCAACTATATGCTACCCAGAAGATTCTCACTTCAGCTTTAAGGACACACATAGGCTCTGGCCTCACATTTAGGTCTTTAGTCCATTTTGAGTTCATTTTTGTGTGTGGTATTACAGAGTGTTCTAATTTCATTCTTTTACATGTAGCTGCCAGTTCTCCCAGCACCACTTATTGAAGAGACTGTCTTTTCTCCATTGTATATTCTTGCCTCCTTTGTAACAGATTAGGTGACCACAGGTGCATGGGTTTATCTCTGGGCTTTCTATCCTGTTCCATTGATCTATATTTTCTGTTTTTGTGCCAGTACCATACTGTCCTGATGACTGTAGCTTTGTAGTATAGGGAGGGGTGTCTGATTCTTCCAGCTCCGTTTTCCTTCCTCAAGACTGATTTAGCTATTTGTGGTCTGTTTGTGTTTCCATACAAACTGCAATTTTTTTTTTGTTCTAGTTCTGTGAAAATTGTCATTGGTAATTTGACAGGGATTGCATTTAATCTGTAGATTGCTTTGGGTAGTATCATCATTTTCACAATATTGATTTTTCCAATCAAAGAACATGGTATATCTCTCCATCCGTTTGTGTTGTCTTTGATTTCTTTCATCACTGTCTTATAGTTTTCTGACCCACATCCTAGGGTAATGAAAATAAAAACAAAAATAAACAAATGGGACCTAATTAAACTTAAAAGCTTTTGCACAGCAAAGGAAACCATAAACAAGATGAAAAGACACCCACAAAATTGGAGAAAATATTTGCAAATGAAGCAACGGACAAGGGATTAATGTCAAAAATTTACAAACAGCTCATGGAGCTCAATATCAAAAAACCAATAACCCCAATCCAAAAATGGGCAGAAGACCTAAATAAACATTTCACCAAAGAAGACATACAGATGGCCAACAAACACATGAAAAGATGTTCAGCATCACTAATTATTAGAGAAATGCAAATCAAAACTACAATGAGGTATCATCTCATACTGGTCAGAATGGCCATCATCAAAAAATCTACAAACAATAAATGCTGGAGAGGGTGTGGAGAAAAGGGAACCCTCTTGCACTGTTGCTGGGAATGTAAGTTGATACAACCACTGTGGAGAACAGTATGAATGTTCCTCAGAAAACCAAAAATAGAACTACCATATGACCCAGCAATCCACTACTGAGCATATATCCAGAGACACATGCACCGCAAAAGACACATGCACCCCAATGTTTATTGCAACACTATTTACAATAACCAGGACCTGGAAGCAACCTAAATGTCCATCAACAGATGAATGGATAAAGAAGATGTGGCACATACATTCAATGGAATATTACTCAGCCATAAAAAGAAACGTAATTGAACTATTTGTAGTGAGGTGGATGGACCTAGAATCTGTCATACTCTAGAGTGAAGTAAGTCAGAAAGAGAAAAGCAGATACCGTATGCTAACACATATATATGTAATCTAAAAAAAAAAATGGTTCTGATGAACCTAGGGGCAGGACAGGAATAAAGATGCAGAAGTACAGAATGGACTTGAGGACACGGTGTGGGGAGGGGAAGCTGGGACAAAGTGAGAGAGTAGCATTGACCAAATGTAAAATAGATAGCTAGTGGGAAGCAGCTGCATAGCACAGGGAGATCAGCTCGGTGCTTTGTGACCACCTAGAGAGATAGGATCGGGCGGGTGGGAGGGAGGTGTAACAGGGAGGGGATATGGGGATATATATATATATACATATAGCTGATTCACTCTGTTATGCAGCAGAAAGTAACACAACATTGTAAAGCAATTATACTCCAATGAAGATGTAAAAAATAAAAAAGAGTATAGTACAACATTACTGATAAAAAAAAAAAAAATATATATATATATATATATATATAAAGGACACATCTAAGTTTTTTCTCTTCAAAAAAAAAAAAAAGAAAAGAAAGATGTGGTACATATATACAATGGAATATTACTCACCCATTAAAAGGAACAAAACTGGTTCATCTGTAGAGACGTGGATGGAACTAGAGACTGTCATACAGAGTGAAGTTAGTCAGAAAGAGGAAAACAAATATCATATACTAATGTATGTATCTGGAATATATAGAAATGGTATAGATGATCTTATTTGCAAAGCTGGAATAGAGACACAGACATAGAGAACAAACGTATGGATACCAATGGGGAAGTGGAGGCGGGATGAATTGCGAGATAGGAATTGACATATATACACTATTGATACTATGTATAAAATAGATAACTAGTGAGAACCTACTGTACAGCACAGGGAATGCTACTCAGTGCTCTGTGGTGACCTAAATGGGAAGGAAACCGAAAAAAGAGGGAATATATGTATACATACAGCTGATTCACTTTGCTGTACAGTAGAAACTAACACAACATTTTAAAGCAACTATACTCCAATAAAAAAATAGTATATAAAGAATGAGAATAAAGGACACACACATGCTCAAAATAAAGGGATGGAAAACAATATTCCATGAAAATGAAAATGAAAAGTGAACAGGGTAACTATACTTATATCAGAAAAAAAAGATTTTGAATCAAAAACTTTAATAAAATACAAAGATCATTATATAATAATAAGGAAAAATTCATCAAGAAAGGATAGTAATTGTATATATATCCAACACCAGAGTAGCTAAGTAAGAAAATATTAACATATCATTAGAAAGAATCAGCCAGGTATACAATAGTAAGGGACTGCAATACCCAACATTCAGCCATGGATAGGTTATCTAGACATAAAATTAACAAGGAAATACTGGACTTACATTACAATTTATACAAAATGGATCTAATAGACATATAGAGAACATTCCATCCAACAGCAGCAGTATACATGTTCCTTTTGTGCACAAAGGGAAGTTTCTTCAGGATAGATTATATGTTAGTTTATAAAACCGGTCTTAACAAATTTAAGAGGATTGAAATAATATCAAGCACTTTTTCTAACCACAGTGATAAGAAACTGTAAATAAATAACAGAAGGGAAACTGAAAAATTCACAAATATGCAGAAATTAAACAACACATGCCTGAACAACCAATAGATCAAAGAAGAAATCGAAAGGGAAATCAAATAGTATCTTAAAGCAAACGAAAGTGGAAACACAACATACTGAAATGTATAAGATGCCGGCTAAGCACTTCTAAGAAGAAAGGTTTTAGTGGTAAATGCCTACATTAAGAAAAACCAAGATCTTGAACAACCTAACTTTACACCTCAAGGAATGAGAAAAATAAGAACAAACTAAGAAAAAAGCAGAAAGCAGGAAATAATAAAGATCAGAGCAGAAATAAATGAAATAAAGAATAGAAAAACAGTAAAAATGATCAAAAAAACTGAGTCACTTCTTTGAAAAGAGAAATAAAATTAACAAATGTTGGTGAAGATGTGGAGGAAAAGGAATGCTTGTACACTGTTGATGGACATGTAAATTGGTACAGCCATTATGGAAAACAGTATGGAAGTTCCTAAAAAAATAGAATCACCATATGATCCAGCAAGTCCCCCTTCTGAGTATATAGGCAAAGGAAATTAAATCAGGGTCTCAAAGAGATATCTGCAATAGCATGTTGATTGCAGCATTTTCCCTAATATCCAAGATATGAAAACAATGTAAGTGTCCATTGGTGGGTGAATGAATAAAGAAAATGTGAGATCTACATAAAAAGAAGGAAATTCTGCCCTATGTAACTAATGGATGATTTGGAGGACATTATAGTATGTGAAATAAGGCAGACAAAGGCAAAGACTGTATGGTATCACTCATATGTGGAGTCGTTTTTAAAAAGTTGATCTCAGAGAAGCAGAGTTGCTGGTTTCCAGGCACTGGGGTTGGTTTGCTAAATGGTATAAACTTTCAGTTATAAGGTGAAAGAGTTCTGAGAATCTAATGTGTGGCATGGTGAGTATAGTTAAAAACACTGTATTATGTACTTGAATTCTGCTAAGAGATTACATTTTAAACATTCTCACAAAAAAGAAAAGAAAAGAATAATAAGGTAGGTATGTGAGGTGATGGATGTGTTAATTCACTTGATTGTGGTAATCACTTCCCAATGTATGTGTATAACAAATTATCACATTGTACACTTTGCATATTTACAATTTTATTTGTCTATTATGTCATAATAAAGCTCGGGGCAGGAGGGAGTAAATGTTGACTGTTATTATGATCTGAAGAAAAAAAGCAGCTTGAGAAATAATGCTTTAAACATTCTTTCTTGTGCAGAAAGTAGATTAAGTCAGATTTTCCACTAAGTTCAACTTTTTTCCAAGGTAAAAACTTGATTTAAAAATCACAATTCATAAACAAACGTTCCATGCACAAAAGCTGCTATGTTCTCTGTATTATCAGATTTGGGGGGAGGTCAGTTATAATAAAAACTATTTTTATTGACCTAACCAAATTCTAGGTAATGTATAGTAAATTTCCATGAATTTTACATTTAAATCCTGACAATACTTGACACAGGTACAGTTATCCACATTTTACAGATAAGGAAAATTAGGCATAAAAAGATTAAGGAACACATCCAAAATTATGTGGCTGATAATGGAACTAGATGTAGTCTGAGTCCAGTCAACCTCCCTAACCCCTCTGCTATACTACCTCAGGTGGTCCACCTCAGTTTGTCTTTTGGACCTCCTAAATATTGTCTTATATTACTATTAGTATTATTCTTATTCCTATTAACTTTCTATGATCATTTAGAGAATAAAGGAATGCTGAGACCAAAATCATGTTTTAATTGCTTTTTTCACCTTCTTGGTAATAAGAATTGTGCAAAACAAATGTCTTGGATAATTGTTGATGGCTCTGTGGATTCTTATGTATTAAAATTCTATTGTATTTTATGCACTGCACATGTATAAAAACGTAATTTGTGACAACAGCATAAAAGGGGAGGGGATGGAGTTATATAGGAGCAGAGTTTTTTATGATATTGAATTTAAGTTAGTACTAAATCAAACTATATTTTTATAAATTTAGTATGTTAAATGTAATCCCTAGTATAACTATAAAAATATTTTTAAAATACACAAAGGAAATGAGAAAGGAATAAAGAAATGTCACTACAAAAATACTTAACCAAATACAAAAGAAGGTATTAATGGAGAAAATTAAGGACAAAAAAGATGTAAGAGTTACAGAAAACAAAATGAAAAATGGCAGAAACAATTTCTTCCTTATCAGTAATTACTTTACTGATGCAAATGGATTGAAGTTTGAAATAAAAAACAGGAATTGAAAAATAGATTAAAAATATATGACACTGCTATATCCTGTCTATAAGAGATTTACTTTACATCCAAAGATTCGAACAGGTTGAAAGAGAAAGAATAAGACAAGGTATTGCATGCAAATAGTAATAAAAAAGAGGTTTGAGGCAGCTGTATTAATATCAAACAAAATAGTTTTAAGTCAAAAACTGTTGCAAAAGACAAAGAAAAACATTATATGTTGATAAAGGGTCAAATCCTTAAGAAGATATAACAATTATAAACATGCACCAAACAACAAATCCCCCAAATATATGAATCAACATTGACCAGATTGAAGTGAGAAATAGTTCTACAATAATTGGAGATGTCAAAGCATTAATTTAAATAATGGGTAGAACATCTAGCTAGATGATCAATAAAAAAACAAAAGACTTGGACAGTACTCTAAGCTATTAGACCTAATAGATATGTATAAAACAATTTACTAAACAATAGCAGAGCACACACTTTTCTCATGTGTACATTGGACATTCTCTAGGATAGACCATATGTTAGGCCACAAGTATCAATAAATTTTAAATGATTGATATCATACAAGCATCTTCCAGGACCACAATGGAGTAAAGCTACAAAAGTAACAGAAAAATGAAAAACATTTTAAAATGTGTGGAAATTAAATAGCAAACAATTAAATAACAAATAGGTTAAAAAAGAAATCACTAGATAAATTAGAAAATAATTTGAGGTGAATAAAGCTGAAAACACAACATATCAAAACTTATGGGATGCAACAAAGGCAGGGCTCAGAGGGAAATTTATAGCAGTAAATGACTACATTATAAAAGAGAAAAAATCTCACATCAAAAATGTAAATTTATACTTGAAAGAACTAGAAAAAGAAGAGCAAACCAAAAGTAAAACTAGCAAAAAGAAGAAAATAATTAGATCTGAGATTTTTAAACTAGAGAATAGAGAAAATCAACAAAATCAAAGATGGTTCTTTAGAAAGATCAACAAAAATTGACAAATTTTTAGGCAGACTGATTAAGAAAAAGGAGAGAATACACAAAAAACTAAAATTAGATATAAAAGTGGACATTACTACCAACCTTAAAGAAATAGAAAAAACTATAAAAGAACACTATAGTTTTACACCAACAAGTCAGATAACCTAGATGAAATGGACAATTTCCTAGAAACATTCAAATTACCAAAATTGACTGAAGAAGAAATAGAAAATCTGAACAGACTTATAACAAGTAATAAGATTAAATTAGTAGTCAAAAACATCCCAACAAAGAAAAATTCAAGGCCATGTGGCTTCACTGTACTGTTAAATTCAACCAAATATTTAAAGAAGAATTAACATTAATTCTTCCCCAACTCTTTCAAAAAATGGAAGAAGGAGGAACACCTCTTAAATCATTCTATAATGCATGCATTACTCTGATACATCAGAAAAAATCACAAGGGAAGGAAATTACAGACCAATATCCTTTATGAATACACAGCAAATATTCTCAACAAAATACTAGCAAACTGAATCCAATAGCATATTTAAAGGATTATACATCATGACCAACTGGTATTTGTCACAGGACAGCAAGGGTGGTTCAATATAATAAATCAATAAACATAATACACCACATTCATAGAATGAAAAAAATCCACATGATTATCTCAATTGCTGTAGAAGGGCACTTGACATAATTACAGCTTTTCATGATATAAACATTCAGAAACCTAGGAATAGAAGGAAACTTCCTTAACATGATAAAGGACATTTTTGAAAATCCCAGAGCTAACATTATACTTAATGATGAAAGACTGAAAGTTTTTCCCCTAAGATTAGGAAAAATTCAAGTGTGCCCACTTTCACTGCTGTTATTCAACATTGTACTAAAAGTTCTAACCAGAGCAATTAGGCAAGAAAATGAAGTAAAATTTATTCAAATAAAAAAGGAAAACTTAAAACTATATCCATAGATGATGTAATCCTTTATATAGAAAATCCCAAGGAAGGTACAAAAAAGCTACTAGAGCTAGTAAACAAATTGAGTAAAGTTGAATGTTACAAGCTCAACACATTAAAAAAATCAGTTGTGTTTTCATTCAACAGCAATGAATAATCCCAAAAAGGATTTAAGAAGTCAATTCCACTTACAATTGCATTTAAAAGAAAAAAATCCCTAAGAATAAATTTAACCAAGAATGTAAAAGCCTTGTATACTTAAAACTATAAAATATTGCAGAGAGAAATTAAAGAAGACCTAAATAAATGGATAGACATGGGGTTCTGTAGAGCCAAAACAATATTTTAAGTGACAATAAATTTAGAAGACTCACTATTCAGATGCAGGAATGAAATCAACCCATATATCAATGGCCAACTGACTTTTGACAAGGGTGCCAATACCATTCGATGGAGACAAAAGAGTTTCTTTAATAAATGGTGTTAGGACAACTATATTTCCACATGCAAAGGACTGAATTTGGACCCATAAACTCAATTGATCATTGACCTAAATATAAGAACCAAAAGCTAATATTTCTTATAAGAAAACAGGGGTAAATATTCATGGCTTTGGATTTGGCAATAGATTCTTATATATGACATCTAAAGCACAAGCAACAACAACAAAAAGATAAATTGTACTTCATCAAACTTAAAAATTTTGTGTAACAAAGCACATTATCAAGAAAGTAAAAAGAAAATTTACAGAATGGGAGAAAATTTAATAAATCATATATTTGATGTGGGGTTAAATACAGAATATATAAAGAACTCCTACAGCTCAACAATAGCAACAACAAAAAGATTTAAAGTGGACAAAGGACTTGAAAAGATATACAAATAGCCAATGAGCACATGAAAAGATGTTCAACATCATTAGCCATTAAGGAAATTCAAATAAAAAACACAATTAGATACCATTTCACATCAAATAGGATGTAATTAATTTTTAAAAAATTGAAATCAACAAGTGTTGGCAAGGAGGCGGTAAAATTGGAACCGTCATACATTACTCTTGGGAATGTAAAATGGTTCAGCTGTTGTAGAAACGGTTTTGGGGTTCCTCGGAAAATTAAACAGAAATTATATGAACCAGTAACTCCGCTTGTAGATATATATGCAAGGAAATTGAAAACAGGCATTCAAACAGATATTTGTATGCCAATGTTCATTGTAGCCTTACTCATATTAGCCAAAACAACTCAAAACAACCCAGGTGTCTGTCATCAGATGAATGGATAAACAAAATATGGTATATATGGTCAATGGAATGTTGTTCAGCCATTAAAAAGAATGATGTTATGGTCATCTAAAATACGGATGAACCTTGAATACATTAAGGTAAGTGAAATAAGCCAAGCAGAAAAAGATAAATATTGTATGATTCCACTTGCATGAAATATCTAAAATACACAAGTTCATAAAAACAGAATATAGATTAGAGGTTACCAGAGACAACAGGGAAGGGGAAATAGAGAGTTTTTAATGGTACAAAGTATCTATTTGGAGTAATGGAAAAGTTCTGAAAATAGATAGTGGTGATGGTTGTACAATATTGTGAATGTAATTAATGCCACTGAATTGTGTACTTAAAATGGTTAAAATGGGAAGTTTTACATTATACAATGTACCCACAAAATTTGAAAACTTTGCACTGTACCCAATTATTATTTAGTTCTAAGAATTAAAAAAAAAAAACTAGTTATAGGATAAATCCCATGATTGAAATATGTGCTAACAAAGTTTCTACACATTGGAATTCTGCTTAGTGAAAAATTTAATTTGATTTTATATATCAAATCAGATAAATATTGCATTGTAGATACTTGTAGTTAGGCTAGGATATAAAATCACTCTTAAGATATAGTACTCGTGTCAATGATATTCATCTCTAAGGAAAATTATAAATTTCTATCAATAATATAGTTGTACTTAAAATAAATACCATTGGTGTAACATCACCTTTTACAAAATTAAAATAATAAAATTGAAAATAAGATGTAAAAAAGTTAATGACCTAGAACCAAAAATTTTTGCTGCACTAAGTTTTGGAGACAGGTGAATAGCTATAAACACATTAATAATAATAAGTAGAGAAAATGATACCCAAACCCCCAAGGTTTCTGGGGTTAAGTATATATTCAAACTTTTTCTGTATATATTTATATCTATTGTCTTCTGCAATTAAAATTAATTTTTTCAAAATAGTATACTGAGGGTCTGTAAATCTTCAATTACAAAGAAAGATTTAACTATAATTTATTACACTCTACTCAATAATGTTGGAAAGGGGACTCATGCATTCTGGAAAGATTCTCAACAACAGGTATTGAGATAAAATGGATTTTCTGTTAAATCTGTTACCTGAAAATTCAATTAACTTCAAAGACATCTTTCACTTCTTCTTTCTCTCAAATCTCTCACTGAATTGGTCAACTAGTCCTGTGAATTCTCCCTTCAGATTTTCTTCTATTGATCTCTTGCTTTCCATTCCCACTGCCATTGCCCAGAGTTCAGGTCCTTATTATCTTTTCTCTAGACTATCACAATAGCTTCCATTTCCTCTCCTTATAACTGATCTTTCCCACTGGAATTAGAGTTATCTTCATAAATCAACCATCTGAACATGTTGCTCTGATGATTAAAATTCAGCAACTCAACTGCCTAGCATGGTATGCAAAACTCTATCAATTTGGACTCAGTTTATATCTCTTTTGGTATCTTTGTTATGCACTGAATTTTTGTGTACCCCCAAATTTATACATTGAAGTGTAATAGTATTTGGAAATGAAGCCTTTGGAAGGTAATTTGGTTTAGATAATATCATTAAGGTGAGGCTCTCATGATGGGATTAGTACTCTTATAACAAGAGACCCAGAGAAATTGCTTGCTCTCTCTCTCTCTTTCTCACCCCACCATGTGAGGACACAGTGAGAAGTAGCCATCTACAAGCCACGAAGACAGCCCCTATTAGGAATTGAATTGACCAGCATCTTTATCTTGGACTTTCCAGCCTTCAGGACTTTGAGAAAATAAATTTCTGTCATTTAAACCACCCCATCTATGGTATTTTGTTATAGCAGCCTGATCTGACTAATACAGACTTCAGTACCAAAAGTGAGCTGCTGCTGTAACAAATACCTAAATGTGGAAGAGTCTTTGGAACTAGGCAATGGTAAAGGCTGGAATGGTTTTGAGGTGCATGTTAGAAATATGGATATTAAGGGCAATTTTGGTGAGGTTTGCAAATGAAGAACATGTTTTTAGAAACTAGAGGGTAGGTGATCCTTGTTATAAGGTGGCAAATAACTTGGCTGAACTCTGTCCTAGCATTTTGTGAAAAGCAGAAATTTGAGCAATAAAATTGGATATTTAACTGAGACTTCAAAGCAAAATGTTGAAGGAGTGGGTTTGTTCCTTCTGATTGCTTATAGTAAGATGTAGAACTGAAAAAGGAATTGCTAAGCAAAGAGGACCAGAAATTGAAGATTTGGAAAACTCAGCTTATCATTATTGTAAAAAATCTTGTTCTGAAGAGAACACTAAGAATGTGGCTGAACTACAATTTGATAGGGAGATCATGCATGTGACTCAGAGACTTAATAAGCCATCTTAGAACAAGCCAGGAATAGAGATGGAATTATACCAGCAAAGACACTATCAGTTTGAACTAAAGGAAACGGAGAAAGCAGGACAGAATAAAAAGATGATTCTGAGATCATCAGTGCTGCCACTTCCTCCAGAGGCATTTGGGAAGGCTGTTTCCTCCTTGGTTTCAAAATGTGGAGCCACTTCTCCTGTTTCAGTGCATCAGGAAGATATCACCCAAGTGCCCCAATGATGGGACCTCCCTGGCATATAGCCATTTGGGTGGGGCCTATGCAGAAAAGAGAAGGGATGGAGCCTTCCCATAGAGCCATAGGGGTAACACTGCTGCTCCAATGGGCCTACAGTACAGAGTAACACACCAAAGAAGATTAGTCTTGAGTCTTAAGATCTAATGTGGGAGGAGCAGCCAAGATGTTGGAGTAGGAATACCCTGAGCTCACCTCCTCCCACAGGCACACCAAATCACAACAATTCACAGAGGAGCTATCAATGACAATGACCTGAAGGCTAACAGAAAAGATCTTCTACAACTAAAGATGTAAAGAAGGAACCATAAGGACATATGTAGGAGGGACAGTTACATGGTATAAGCAAGATCCATACCATCAGGTAGGTGACCCACAAACAGGAGTGTGATTACAATTGCAGAGATTCTTCCCAATGAGTAAAGGGTCTGAGCCCCACATCAGACTCCCCAGCTTGGGGGTCCTACACTGGGTAGACATTCCCCCAGAATGTTTGGCTTTGAAGGCCATTGGGGTTTGAGAGACAGCCAGAGGGCTGTGGAAAATAGATCCTGCTCTAAAAGGGCAAATAAAAAATTTCCCATGCTCTGAGACCCAGGGCAGAAGAAGTAATTTGAAAGAAGCCTATGTCAGACCCACTTGCTGATCTTGAAGAGCCTCCTGGAGAGTTAGGAGGCAATTGAGAGTCACCCTGGTGACATAGATGCTGGAAGCAACCATGTTTTGGAGCTTATCCCACCACAAGGTCACTGCTGCTTCCAAGCACCATTTTGGAACCCTCCCTCAAACTTATTAGTGTCAGGACCCAGCCCCACCTGCCAGACAGTCAGTACCAGTCCTAGGATGTGACAAGCCAAGCAGCTATCTGAGCAGGGACACAGCCCCACCCACCAGCAGGCTGGCTGCCATAGGACCAGCTGAGCCTCCAGTCACTCTGCGACCTGGCTCTACCCACCTCAAGGCCCAGCCCCCTAACAGGGGATTGGCACCAGAACTGGGATACCTTGGGCACTGGCCCCACCAACATGTGGACTGAAACCAACTCTGACATATTCAAGACCCTGCAGTCAGAGAACCCATGACCCGAATCCTCACACCAGTGGCCCAGCACTAGCTCTGGAACTGAACCTCACCCAGTGGGCAGGCACCAGGCCCAGAACACCCTGGTCCCTGGCCCTGCCCACCAGCAGGTAGATACTGGCCACAGGGCCAGTGCAGCACTGCAACAAACATTGTCAGTATGTGACCAACTCACCAGTGGACTGGCACCAGCTCAGGACCCCATGAGCCCTGGCCCTACTCACCAGCAGGCTGGCACAAGCTCCTGGACAGCCAGGCCTGGCAGTCAGAGAACCTAAGACATAGCTCTGCCCATCAGTGGGCCAGCACTAGCCCCAGGACCTGGCCTCACCCATTAGTGGAAGGACACCAACTCTTAGACAACCTAGGCTCGAGTCCCACCTACCAGCAGGCATGGAGACCACTGTGGCCCTGCAACAAACTGTCTCATGAAATAGCCCTGCCAATCAGCAGGGTAACACCAGCCCTGGGATTCTGCCCCTGAGTTCATGGACCCACACACCAGTGGGCTATCATTAGCCCCAGGACCCCACAGGGTTCCATAGACAGCTGCCTTGTGATCTAACCCCACCCACCAGAAACAAAGAGGCTTCTCACAAGGCAGGGCCTGGCAACAAACTGGACTGTGGGCCAGCCACGCCCATTACCATGCCAAGGGTAATTAGTCTACTGAAACAGAAGGACACATGCAGCCCACATAGAGAGCACAGCTAGAGCTTATAGATCTGGTGAACAGAGTAGAGTGCACTGTTGGGCCACATAGGAATTTTCCTACATAAAATCACTCCTCAATGATCTGGAAACGTAACCAACCTACCAAATGCATAGAAACACAGAGAATCAGGCAAAATTTGACAACAGAGCAATTTGTTTCAAACAAAGGAGCAAGATAATATCCCAGAAGTTGGACTAAGCTAAGTGAAGATAAACAATCTACCTGATAAAGAGTTCAAGGTAATGATCACAAAGATACTCAAAGAACTTGTGAGAAGAATGAATGAACAGAGTGAGAAGTTATACATTTAAAACAGAGAGTTAGAAAATATGAAGAAGGACCAAACAGAGCCGAAGAATTATCATACTAAGTGAAGTAAGTTGGATAGAGAAAGACAAATATCATATGATATTGCTTATATGCAAAATGCTAAACAAATGATACAAAAGAACTTATTTACAAAACAGAAACAGACTTACAGACTTAGAGAAGGAACTTATGGTTACTTGGGGGAAGGCTGGGAGGAGGGATAGACTGGGAGTTTGGGATTGACATGTACACACTGCTATATTTAAAATAGATAACCAACAAGGATCTACTGTAAAAAGAAATAAAGTATAATTAAAAAAGAATGAATGAACAGAGTGAGAAGATATAAGTTTAAAACAAAGAGTTAGAAAACATGAAGAAGGATTAAACAGAGCTGAAGATTACAATAACTTAAATAAAAAATACATTAGAAGGAATCAACTACAGATTTGATGACAGAGATGAATGAGTCAGCAAACTGGAAGACAGAGTAGTGGAAATCACTAAAGCTGAACAGGAAAAAAAAAGATAAAAAAGAGGACATTTTAAGAGACCTCTGGGAAAACATCAAGCATTCTAATATTTGCAATATAGGGGTCCAGAAGAAGAAAAGAGAGAGAAAGGAGCATAGAACATATGTGGACATAATAGCTGAAAATTTCCCAAACCTGGAAAGGAAAGGGAAACAGACATCCAGGTCCAAGGAACACAGAAAGTCCCAAGCAGGATCAACCCAAAAAGGACCACACCAAGACATATTGTAATTAAAGTGGCAAAAATTAAAGAGAGAATATTAAAAGCAGCAAGTGAAAAAAAGCCAGTTACATACAAGGGAACTCCCATAAGGCTATCAGCTGAATTTTAAGCAGAAACTGCAGGCCAGAAGGAATTAGGATAACATATTAAAAGTTATGAAAGGGAAAAACCTACAACCAAGAATACTTTACCAGCAAGACTTTCATTCAGATTTGATGGAAATATAAAAGTTTTACAGAAAAGCAGAAACTAAGAGTTCAGCACCACCAAATCAGCTTTACAAGAAATGTTAAAGGGACTACTCTAAGCTAAAAAGAAAAGGCCACAACTAGAAGTATAAAAATATGAAAGGAAAAAGCTAATTGGTAAAAGTAAATACAAGGTATGTGTAGTAAATCAATCATGTACAAAGTTAGTAGGAAGTTTAAAAGACAAAGGTTGTAAAATCATTTATATACACAATAAGTAGTTAAGGATACACAAAGCAAAAAGATATAAAATATGATGTCAAAACAATAAACAGGTTGGTGGGGGACAAAAATGCAGGACTGTTAAAATGCATACTAACTTAAGAGATCAGCAACTTAAAATAATCACACATATAGACTGCTATATACAAACAACATGGTAGCCAAAAGCTAAAAATATATAATAGATACACACACAAAAATGAGA
Source organism: Balaenoptera musculus (assembly GCF_009873245.2). Lineage (NCBI taxonomy): Eukaryota > Metazoa > Chordata > Mammalia > Artiodactyla > Balaenopteridae > Balaenoptera > Balaenoptera musculus. Next base: position 67,698,759 of record NC_045806.1, on the reverse strand, counting down.
AAGGAATCCTTTAAAGAAATGACTTTAATGACACTAATTAAATCACAGAAGAAGAGAGGAAAAGAAAAAGAAAGGACAAAAACGAACTACAAAAACAACCCAAAAAGAATTTTAAAAATGGCAATAAGTACATACCTATCAATAATTACATAAATGTAAATGGACTAAATGTTCCAATCAAAAGACATAGAGTAGCTGAATGCATATAAAAAACAAGACCTATCTATCTATCTATCTATCTATCTATCTATCTATCTATCTATCTATCTATCTATCTATCTATCTATTTATACTGCCTACAAGAGATTCGTTTCAGGTCTAAAGACACACAGACCGAAAGTGAGGGGACAGAAAAAGGTACTCCATGCAAATGGAAACAAAAAGAAAGCTGGGTTAGAAATACTTATATTAGACAAAATATACTTTAAAATAAGGACTGCAACAAGAGACAAGGATATTACACAATGAGGGGGAGATTAATCCAACAAGAAGATATAGCAATTATAAATATATATGCACCCAACATAGCTTTACCTAAATACATAAAGCAAATATTAACAGACATAAACGGAGAAAGTGAAAGTAACACAATAACAGTAGGAGACATTAACAACCCACTTACATCAAAGGACAGATCATACAGATAGGAAATCAATAAGGCAACACTGGCCTTAAATTACACATTAGGCAGGATGGATTAATAGATACACATAGAACATTCCATCCAAAAGCATCAGAGTGAAAACATTCTTTTCAAGAGCACATAGAACATTCTTCAGTATAGATAACATGCTAGGACACAAAACAAGTCTCAATAAATTTAAGAAGTTTTAAATTATACTAAGCATCTTTTCCAACCATAATGCCTTGAGGCTAGAAATCAACTACAAAAAGAAAACTGCAAAAAAACACAGAAATATGGAGTCTAAACAATATGACACCAAACAACCAATGGGTCACTGATGAAATAAAAAAGAAAATAAAAAATACCTGAAGGCAAATAAAAACAAAAACAAAATGATCTAAGACCTATGAGACCCATCAAAATCAGTTCTAAGAGAGAAATTTATAGCAATACAAGCCTACCTCAGGAAGCAAGAAAAATCTCAAATAAATGACCTAAACTTACACCTAAAGTAACTAGAAACAGAAGAACAAACAAAACACAAAGTTACTAAAAAAAAAAAAGAAATCATAAAGATCAGAGCAGAAGTAAATGAAATAGAGATGAAAAACAATGGAAAAGATCAATGAAACTAGACCTGGTTATTTGCAAAGATAAAGAAAATGGATAAAACTTTAACCAGTCTCAATAAGAAAAAAGAGTGAGGAATCAAATGGATAAAACAGGAAATGAAAAAGAAGTTACAACCAACACCACAGAAATAATCATGAGATTATTATGAAGTTATATGCCAATAAAATGGACAACATAAAAGATATGAAAAATTTCTTAGAAATGTACAATCTCCCAAGACTAAATTAGGAAGAAGTAGAAAATATTAGCAGGCCAATTACCAGTAATGGAACTGAATCAGTAATTTAAAAAACTTTCAAACAAATAAAAGTCCAGGACCAGATGGTTTCAAGGCTGAATTCTACCAAATATTTAGAAAAGAGTTAACACTTATTCTTCTCAAACTACTCCAAAATATGAAAGAGGAAGGAACACTTCTGAGCTCATTCTATGAGGTCACTATCACCCTGGTACCAAAACCAAAGACACTACTAAAAAAGAAAATTCCAGGCAAATATCACTGATAAATATAGATGCAAAAATCCTCAAAAAAATATTAGCAAAACAAATTCAACAATATGTTTCAAGGATCATACACTCTCATCAAGCTGGATTAATCCCACAGATGTAATGTGGTTCAATATCCATAAATCAATCAATGTGATACACCACATTGACAAATTGAAAAATAAAAATCATGATCATCTCAATAGACACATAAAAAGTTTTTGAAAAAAATTCAACATCCATTCATGATAAAACTCAACAAAGTGGGTATAATAAAGATCAACATAATAAAGATCATCTATGACAAGATCACAGCTAACATCATACTCAATGGTGAAAATTTGGAAGCATTTCTTCTAAGATCAGAAACAGCAAGGATGCCCACGGTCACCAGTTTTATTCAACACAATAATGGAAGTCGTACTCACAGGAATCAGAGAAGTAAAAGAAATAAGAGGAATTCAAAATTGGAAAAGAAGTGAAACTGTCACTGTTTGCAGGTGACATGATACTATGCATATAAAATCCTAAAGAGGCCACCAAAAAACCCCTAGAACTCATCAATGAATTCAGTAAAGTTACAGAATACAAAATTAATATACAGAAATGTGTTGTGTTTCTATACATCAAAAACAAACTGTCAGAAAGATAAATTAAGAAACGATCCAATTTACAATTGCATCAAAAAGAATAACCTGTACTTGGAAAAATGTAAGACACTTATGAAATAAATTGAACAACCCTAACAAATGGAAATATATACCCTGCACATGGATTGGTAGAATTGATATTGTTAAAATGACCATACTACCCAAGGCAATCTACAGATTCAGTGCAATTAATATCAAAATTCCAATGGCATTCTTTAGAGAACTAGAACAAATAATTCTAAAATTTATAATATGGAAACACAAAAGATCCTGAATAGTCAAAACAATCTTGAGGAAGAAGAACAAAGTTGCAGGTATCAATTTCAAACTGTACTACAAAGCTGCAGTAATAAAAAAAATATGATACCAGCACAAAAACAGGCACATAGATAAATAGAACCAAATACAGAGCCCAGAATTGAACCCACACTTAAATGGGCAATTAATCTATAACAAAGAAGGGAATAATATATAGTGGGGAAAAGAAAGCCTCTTTAATAAATGATGTTGGGACAACTGGACAGCTATATGCAAAGAATAAAACAGAGTGATAGATTCAGAGAACAAACAGCTGATTGCAGAAGGGGAAATGGTGGGGGGAGGAGAGAAATAGGTGAGGGAGATAGAGGGACATAATTTTAGATAGAAAATAAGTGAGTCATCAGTATGAAATGTACAGTGTGGGGAATATATTCTATAACGTGTAATATCTTTATAAGTTGACAGATGGTAGCTAGAATTATGCTGATCATTTTGAAATATATTGAAATATTGAATTGCTATGCTGTGTTTTATAACACAGTGTGGTAAGTCAGTTATAATTTTAAAAAATAAATAAACTCATAGAAAAGCAGATCAGATTTGTGGTTACCAGAGGTGGGGATTGTGGGGAGGAAGAATTGGATGAAGGTATTCAAAAGTTACAAACTTCCAATTATAAGATAATTTCTGGGATGTAATTTACAATGTGATAATTATAATTAACACTGCTGTATATTATATAGGAAAGCTGTTAAGAGAGTAAATACTAAGTGTTAGCTTCACAAGGAAAATTTTCTCTTTTTATAAAATTTTGTATCTATATGAAATGATAGATGTTCACTAAGTTTATTGTGGTCATCATTTCATGATACACATAAGTCAAATCATTATGCTGTATACCTTAAATTGACACAGTGCTGTATGTCAATTATATCTCAATAAAAATTGAAGAAAATAAATGATCCAATGGAATTTGCCTTGTTAGGTTTGAGACTTGCTTCGGACCCACATTCCCTTTCTTCTTTCCAATTTCTCTCTCTTGGAATGGAAATTTCAATCCTATGTTTATCCACCAATATACTATGGAAGCACATAGCTTATCTCAATTCACAGGTTCATAGCTGAAGAGAAAAAAAAATGTAATAGGGTAAGCCATATTGCATTTGCTTTACTAATTGTTATTCATTTTTTTAAATAACTTTATTGGAGTAAAATTGCTTTACAATGGTGTCTTAGATTCTGCTTTAAAACAAAGTGAATCAGTTACACATATACATATGTCCCCATATCTCTTCCCTCTTGAGCCTCCCTCCCTCCCACCCACCCTATCCCACCTCTCTAAGTGGTCACAAATCACGGAGCTGACATCCCTGTGCTATGTGGCTGCTTCCCACTAGCTATGTATCTTACGTTTGGCAGTGTATAAATGTCCATGCCACTCTCACACTTTGTCCCATCTTACCCTTCCCCCTCCCCGTATCTTAAAGTCCATTCTCTAATAGGTCTATGTCCTTATTCCCGTCACGCCCATAGGTTCTTCATGACAATGTTTGTTTGTTTAGTTGCTTTTTTTTTCTTTTCTAGATTACATATATATGTGTTACCATGCGGTATTTGTTTTTCCCTTTCTGACTTACTTCACTCTGTATGACAGACTCTAGGTCCATCCACCTCACTACAAATAACTCAATTTCATTTCTTTTTATGGCTGAGTAATATTCCATTGTATATATGCACCACAGCTTCTTTATCCATTCATCTGTTGATGGACACTTAGGTTACTTCCATGTCCTGGCTATTGTAAATAGAGCTGCAATGAACATTTTGGTACATGACTATTTTTGAATTATGGTTTTCTCAGGGTATATGCCCAGTAGTGGAATTGCTGGGTCATATGGTAGTTCTACTTTTAGTTTTTTAAGGAACCTCCATGCTTTTCTCCATAGTGGCTGCATCAATTTACATTCCCACCAAAAGTGCAAGAGGGTTCCCTTTTCTCCAAACCCTCTCCAGCATTTATTGTTTGTACATGTTTTGATGATGGCCATTCTGACGAGTGTGAGATGATATCTCATAGTAGTTTTTATTTGCATTTCTCTAATGATTAATGAGGTTGAGCATTCTTTCATGTGTTTATTGGCAATCTGTATATCTTCTTTGGAGAAATGTCTATTTAGGTCTTCTGCCCATTTTTGGATTGGGTTGTTTGATTTTTTGATATTGAGCTGCATGAGCTGGTTGTACATTTTGGAGATTAATCCTCTGTCAGCTACTTCATTTGCAAATATTTTCTCCCGTTCTGAAGGTTGTCTTTTCGTCTTGTTTATGGTTTCCTTTGCTCTGCAGAAGCTTTTAAGTTTCATTAGGTCCCATTTGTTTATTTTTGCTTTTATTTCCATTTCTCTAGGAGATGGGTCAAAAAGGATCTTGCTGTGATTTATGTCATAGAGTGTTCTGCCTATCTTTTCTTCTATGAGTTTGATAGTGTCTGGCCTTACATTTAGGTCTTTAATCCATTTTGAGCTTATTTTTGTATATGGAGTTAAGGAGTATTCTAATTTCATTCTTTTACATGTAGCTGCCCAGTTTTCCCAACACCACTTATTGAAGAGGCTGTCTTTTCTTCACTGTATATTCTTGTTTCCTTTATCAAAGATAAGGTGACCATATGTGCCTGCATTTATCTCTGGGCTTTCTATCCTGTTTCATTGATCTATATTTCTGTTTTTGTGCCAGTACCATACTGTCTTGATTACTGTGGCTTTGTAGTATAGTCTGAAGTCAGGGAGCCTGATTCCTCCAGCTCCGTCTTTCTTTCTCAAGATTGCTTTGGCTATTCGGGATCTTTTGTGTTTCCATAAAAATTGTGATTTTTTTTTGTTCTAATTCTGTGGAAAAAGCCAGTGGTAGTTTGATAGGGATTGCATTGAATCTGTAGATTGCTTTGGGTAATAGAGTCATTTTCACAATGTTGATTCTTCCAATCCAAGAACATGGTATATCTCTCCATCTATTTGTATCATCTTTAATTTCTTTCATCAGTGTCATAATTTTCTGCATACAGGTCTTTTGTCTCCTTAGGTAGGTTTATTCCCAGATATTTTATTCTTTTTGTTGCAGTGGTAAATGGGAGTGTTTTCTTCATTTCACTTTCAGATTTTTCATCATTAGTGTATAGGAATGCAAGAGATTTCTGTGTATTAATTTTGTATCCTGCTACTTTACCAGATGCATTGATTAGCTCTAGTAGATTTCTGGTAGCATCTTTAGGATTCTCTATTTATAGTATCATGTCATCTGCAAACAGTGACAGCTTTATTTCTTCTTTTCCGATTTGGATTCTTTTTATTTCTTTTTCTTCTCTGATTGCTGTGGATGAAACTTCCAAAACTATGTTGAATAATAGTGATGAGAGTTGGCAGCCTTGTCTTGTTCCTGATCTTAGTGGAAATAGTTTCAGTTTTTTTCCTTTAAATTTCTTTTAATTTTTATTTATTTATTTATTTAATTCATGGCTGCGTTGGGTCCTCGCTTTTGTGCGAGAGCTCTCTCCAGCCGCGGCAAGCGGGGGCCACCCCCCATCGCGGTGCGTGGGCCTCTCGCTGTCGCGGAGCACAGGCTCCAGACACGCAGGCCCAGCAATTGTGGCTCACGGGCCCAGCTGCTCCGCGGCATGCGGGATCCTCCCAGACCAGGGCTCGAACCCTCGTCCCCTGCACCGGCAGGCAGACTCTCAACCACTGCGCCACCAGGGAAGCCCAATAGTTTCAGTTTTTCACCATTGAGGACGATGTTGGCTATGGCTTTGTAATATATGACCTTTATTATGTTGAGGAAAGTTCCCTCTATGCCTATTTTCTGGAGGGTTTTTATCATAAATGGGTGTTGAATTTTGTCAAAAGCTTTTTCTGCATGTTTTGAGATCATCATATGTTTTTTCTCCTTCAATTTGTTAATATGTTTTATCACATTGATTGATTTGCGTATATTTAAGAATCCTTGCATTCCTGGGATAAGCCCCATTTGATCATGTTGTATGATCCTTTTAACGTGCTGTTGGATTCTGTTTGCTATTATTTTGTTGAGGATTTTTGCATCTAAGTTAATCAGTGATATTGGCCTATAGTGTTCTTTCTTTGTGACATATTTGTCTGGTTTTAGTATCAGGGTGATGGTGGCCTCATAGAATGAGTTTGGGAGTGTTCCTACCTCTGCTATATTTTGGAAGACTTTGAGAAGGATAGGTGTTAGCTCTTCTCTAAATGTTGATAGGATTCGCCTGTGAAGCCATCTGGTCTTGGGCTTTTATTTTGTTGGAAGATTTTTAATCACACTTTCAATTTCAGTGCTTGTGATTGGTCTGCTCATATTTTCTATTTCTTTCTGGTTTATTCTCAGAAGGTTTTGCATTTCTAAGAATTTGTCCATTTCTTCCAGGTTGTACATTTTATTGACATGTAGTTGCTTGTAGTAATCTCTCATGATCCTTTGTATTTCTGCAGTGTCAGTTGTTACTTCCCCTTTTCCATTTCTAATTCTATTGATTTGAGTCTTCTCCCTTTTTTCCTTGATGAATCTGGCTAATGGTTTATCAATTTTGTTTATCTTCTCAAAGAATCAGCTTGTAGTTTTATTGACCTTTGCTATCATTTCCTTCATTTCTTTTTCATTTATTTCTGATCTGATCTTTATGATTTCTTTCCTTCTGCTAACTTTCGGGTATTTTTTTCTTCTTTCTCTAATTGTTTTAGGAGTAAGGCTAGGTTGTTTATTTGGGATGTTTCTTGTTTCTTAAGGTAGGATTGTATTGCTATAAACTTCCCTCTTAGAACTGTTTTTGCTGCATCCCATAGGTATTGGATCATCGTGTTTTCATTGTCATATATTTCTATGTATTTTTTATTTCCTCTTTGATTTCATCAGTGAGCTCGTGGTTATTAGAATAGTGTATTGTTTAGCCTCCAAGTGTTTGTATTTTTTGCAGATTTTTTCCTGTAATTGATATCTAGTCTCATAGCATTGTGGTCGGAAAAGATACTTGATACAATTTCAGTTTTCTTAAATTTACCAAGGCTTGATATTTGACCCATGATATGATCCATCCTGGAGAATGTTCCATGAGCACTTGAGAAGAATGTGTAGTCTGTTGTTTCTTGATGGAATGTTCTATAAATATCAATTAAGTCCATCTTGTTTAATGTATCATTTAAAGCTTGTGTTTCCTTATTTATTTTCATTTTGGATGATCTGTCTATTGGTGAAAGTGGGGTGTTAAAGTCCTCTACTATGATTGTGTTACTGTTGATTTCCTCTTTTATGGCTGTTAGCATTTGCCTTATGTATTGAGGTGCTCCTATGTTGGGTGGATAAATATTTACAATTGTTATATCTTCTTCTTGGATTGATCCCTTGATCATCATGTAGTGTCTTTCTTTGTCTCTTGTAATAGTCTTTGTTTTAAAGTCTATTTTTTCTGATATGAGAATTGCTACTCCAGCTTTCTCTTGATTTCCATTTGCACGGAATGTCATTTTCCATACCTTCACTTTCAATCTGTATGTGTCCCTTGGTCTGAAGTGGGTCTCTTGTAGACAGCATATATATGGGTCTAGTTTTTGTATCCTTTCAGCCAGTCCATGTCTTTTGGTTGGAGCATTTAATCCATTTACACTTAAGGTAATTATCCATATGTATGTTCCTATTATCATTTTCTTAATTGTTTTGGGTTTGCTATTGTAGATCTTTTCCTTCTCTTCTGTTTCCTGCTTAGAGAAGTTCCTATACCATTTGTTGTAAAGGTGGTTTGGTGGTGTTGCATTCTCTTACCTTTTGCTCGTCTGCAAAGCTTTTAATTTCTCTGCCAAATCTAAATATGATCCTTGCTGGGTAGAGTAGTCTTGGTTGTAGGTTTTTCTCCTTCATCACTTTAAGTATATCCTTCCACTCCCTTCTGGCTTGCAGAGATTCTGCTGAAAGTTCAGCTGTTCACCTTATGGGGATTCCCTTGTGTGTTATTTGTTGTTTTTCCCTTGCTGTTTTTAATATGTTTTCTTTATATTTAATTTTTGATAGTTTGATTAATATGTATCTTGGCGTGTTTCTCCTTGGGTTTATCCTGTATGGGACTCTCTGTGCTTACTGGGCTGGATTAACTATTTTCTTTCCCATATTAGGGAAGTTTCAACTATAATCACTTCAAATATTTTCTCAGTCCCTTTCTTTTTCTCTTCTTCTTCTGGGACCCCTATAACTCAAATGTTGGTGCATTTAATGTTGTCCCAGAGGTCTCTGAGTTGTTCCTCAATTCTTTTCATTCTTTTTCCTTTATTCTGCTCTGCAGTAGTTATTTCCACTATTTTATCTTCCAGGTCACTTTTCCGTTCTTCTACTTCAGTTATTCTTCTATTGATCCCTTCTAGAGAATTTTTAATTTCATTTACTGTGTTGTTCATCACTGTTTCTTTGCTCGTTAGTTATTCTAGGTCTTTGTTAAACATTTCTTCTATTTTCTCCATTCTATTTCCAAGATTTTGGATCATCTTTACTAACATTATTCTGAATTCTTTTTCAGGTAAACTGCCTATTTCCTCTTCATTTATTAGGCCTTGTGGGTTTTTGCCTTGCTCCTTCATCTGCTGTTTGTTTCTTTGTCTTCTCATTTTGGTTAACTTACTGTGTTTGGGGTCTCCTTTTCACAGGCTTCAGTTTCGTAGTTCCAGTTGTTTTTGGTGTCTGTCCCCAGTGGCTAAGGTTGGTTCAGTGGGTTGTGTAGGCTTCCTGGTGGAGGGGACTGGTGCCTGTGTTCTGGTGGATGAGGCTGGATCTTGTCTTTCTAGTGGGCAGGTCCATATCTGGTGGTGTGTTTTGGGGTTTCTGTGGCCTTATTGTGATTTTAGGTAGCCTCTCTGCAAAAGGATGTGGTTATGTTCCTGTCTTGCTGGTTGTTTGGTATATAGTGTCCAGCACTCTAGCTTACTGGTCATTGAGTGGAGCTCGGTCTTGGCATTGAGATGGAGATCTCTGGGAGAGTTTCACCATTTGATATTACGTGGAGCTGGGAGGTCTCTTGTGGACCAGTGTCCTGAACTTGGCTCTCCCACCTCAGAGGCACAGTCCTGATGCCTGGTTGGAGCACCATGAGCCTGTCATCCACACAGCTCAAAATAAAAGAGAAAAAAAGAAAGATAGAAGAAGGCAAATTAAATTAAAATAAAGAATATAAAGTTTTTAACATAAAAATAATTATTAAAATAATTTTTCTAAGTAATAAAAAAAAAAGAAAGAAAGAAAAACGAGAGCAACGTAGCCAAAAAACAAATCCAGCAGTGGTAACAAGTGCTAAAAACTATAGTAAAAACAAAAAAACAAACAAAATAACAGACAGACAGGATGCTAGGTCAAATTGTAAAACAAAGCTATACAGACAAAATCACACACAGAAGCATACACATACACACTCACAAAAAGAGAAAAAGGGAAAAAAATATATATATATATATATTTTTTCTCCCAAAGTCCACCTCCTCAGTTTCGGATGATTCGTTGTCTATTCACGTATTCCACAGATGCAGGGTACATCAAGTTGATTGTGGAGATTTAATCCACTGCTCCTGAGGCTGCTGGGAGAAATTTCCCTTTCTCTTCTTTGTTCACACAGCTCCTGGTGTTCAGCTTTCGATTTGGACACACCTCTGCGTGTAGGTCACCTGAGGGCATCTCTTCTTCCCTCAGACAGGACAGGGTAAAAGGAGCAGCTGATTTGGGGGCTCTGGCTCACTCAGGTCGGGGGTGGGAAGGGTATGGAGTGTGGGGCGAGCCTGCGGCAGCAGAGGCAGACGTGATTTTGTACCAGCCTGAGGCACGCTGTGTGTTCTCCTGGGGAAGTTGTCCCTGGATCACGGGACCCTGGCAGTGGTGGGCTGCACAGGCTTCTGGGAGGGGAGGTGTGGAGAGTGACCTGTGCTTGCACACAGGGATTTTGGTGGCTGCAGCAGCAGCCTTAGCATCTCGTGCTTGTCTCTGGGGTCTGCACTGATAGCCGGGGCTCATGCCTGTCTCTGGAGCTCCTTTAAGTGGCGCTCTTAATCCCCTCTCCTCGTGTACCAGGAAACAAAGAGGCAAGAAAAAGTCTCTTGCCTCTTCGGCAACTCCAGACTTTTTCCCAGACTCCTTTCCGGCTAGCTGTGGTGCACTAGCCCCTTCAGGCTGTGTTCACGCAGCCAACCCCAGTCTTCTCCCTGGGATCTGAACTCCGAAGCCCCAGCCTCAACTCCCAGCCACCGCCTGCCCTGGTGGAGGAGCAGACTAGCCTCTCTGGTTGGTTAGTGCTGGTGGGCACCGATCATCTGTGCGGGAATCTCTCCGCTTTGCCCTCTGCACCCCTGTTGCTCTGCTCTCCTCCATGGCTCCGAAGCTTCCCCCATCTGTCACCCGCAGTCTCTGCCCACGAAGGGGCTTCCTAGTGTGTGGAAACCTTTCCTCATTCACAGCTCCCTCCCACTGGTGCAGGTCCCATCCCTATTCTTTTGTCTCTGTTTTTTCTTTTTCTTTTTCCCTACCCAGGTACGTGGGGAGTTTCTTGCCTTTTGGGAGGTCTGAGGTCTTCTGCCAGCATTCAGTAGGTGTTCTGTAGGAGCTGTTCCACATGTAGAGGTATTTCTGATGTATTTGTGGGGAGGAAGGTGATCTCCACTTCTTACTCTTCTGCCACCTTGAAGCCGTCCTGGTGAAGAGAAATTTTAAGTAAGGATGAATCACCCCTCTACTCTCACCCACGGTTTGTATGAGGCTTGAATGAGACTTTGGGCTTTAGACTTTAGATATGATGCTGGAATCAGTTAAGACTTTCTGGGCTGTTGAAATGGAATTCATGTCTTTTGCATATGACAAGGACCTGAAATTTAGGAGGCTAAAGAATGAAGTATTATGGACTGAATATTTGTGTTCCTACAAAATTCATATGTTGAAGCCCTATGCCCCAAGTGACGATATGGAGATGGGGATCTTTTGGAGGTAATTAGGGTTAAATGAGGTCATAAGTGTGGGACTCTTATGATGGGATTAGTGCACTTATGAGAAGAGACACCAGAAATGTTGCTCACTTTCTCCCTCTCTAGTCAAGAAGACAGCTCTCACCAGGAACTGAATTACCTGGCACATTCATCTGGACTTCACAGCCTCCAGAACTGTGAGAAAACAAATCTGTCATTTAAGTTGCCTGTCTACAGTATTTTATTATGGCAGTCTGAGCTGACTAGCATGCTCCACTGCACTACATACCTCTTGTCACATAGATTGATGTTCCATTTTCCACCACATGATGTCCCTTTATTCATCCTCTTCTGTTGACTCAGAATGCCTTCCATTGACTCAGTTTATCCAAATCCTTTAATGTTACCTCAAATATTGCACCTCTTCTATGAAGCTATTCCAATCCACAAATACAGAATTTATTTATTTATTCTTGTAATAAATATTATTTGGTGGTTTCACATCTCTAGAATAACATTCAGTTTGTTCTGTTTTGTATCCAATATGCTTTAAAGAGGTCTGGCAGACCCATTAAACTATAAGCATCTTGAGGGAAGAATGTTATACCTCTGTGTCTCCCTATAATTTGTAGCATAGAGCATATTTACGAAAAGTAGGTACAAATATTTGTAGAATGACTAGATCCTTTATTTCCTGAATTTGGAGATTAATCTATATTTAATTTATTCTTCTGTCATTTGTCCAGCATAGAAGTTGTGAAACTAATGATAAAGCCATAAAGAGCTCTAACCCCAAATTCTTCTAAGAGAAAGTTATTTCTCATGGTTTCATACATACACACAGTTTGCATCATGGGTGTGCAACCTATGCAATTGCACAGGGCTCCATGCACAGAAAGATGCTATAGTTGATTTAAAGGTCTGCTATCAGTGACTTAATAATTTTATCTCAGAATTGTGTTTTCTAACTGAAGTTTAATAAGACAATAGAGCATATTTGTGAGCAGAAGAAATACGCACAATATGCGTGTTTACTGTTTCTTGCCAACCCTTTTGCATATAGCTATTGTGGTACCTCATGAGTACAGAATTCTGGTGGACCCACAATGTGTGGGAGGTCTGTAATTCTCAAGGAAAGTATAAGGTAAGTGAGCTACATTACTATGAATGAGTAAACTTGGCCACAGACAGACCCTAAGGACCACACTTTCCTTTCACACCAGAACTTGCTTCAAACACAGAAAGAAGGAAATGATGTTCTATGAAACAAGAACAACCATGGAACCTTATATTCTTTCTTACTCATGTTATTTCCTTGTATTAGCCAACCACACTTACTGAAAATGATGACATAGTTTAAAATGGAAAGATAGGGCAATCCATAGATCCTTATCTTTTCAGTCCTTTCTTATGCATCAGGAAGCCCGAAATAGAGAGTGTTGGTAGAATGTATGCCTATCAGAAAGTCAAATCAAAGCATTTAAGGTAGTTTTGTGCAGTATTTCCACTGCTCTGTTAAGAAAAAAATACATATGTCTGTACAAGATATAAAATAATAACTGAGTAATATATATGATTCCACATAAAATTTATATCTCTATTTAAACTGCCTTGCACAATACAAAAATGAATGGTATAATTTATGCTAATAATTTAAACATAAATTTTTCTTTACTCATAACAACAACAAGTAGCAGATAAAAAACACCTAAACAAGTCCAAAGAGAGACCACAGAAGAAAATAAAAAAAAATTATATTTTAGTAAATTTAATGGTATATTTTCCCTTGAAATTTTAACTTGGAACCCCCAATTTTTATCTTTTACTGAGCCTTGAACATTATGTAGTAGTATAAAATGTCCTTTGTTTTGTGGTTACATGGCTAAAACTACTATTCGGTTAATCTGACCCTTATTTTTACAGGCAACTCAAAATATGATTTTTCTCAAAAAGAAAGTACAATCATCCAATTAAAAATATCTGCCAGTATATCTTCTCACTTCCTCTAGTAGTGAAGTAATGTTTCGGACTAGGACTGAGTTTTTTCCCTGTCATTTTGAAACAGGAGGGAAGGAGGCAGGGCACAACTTTTGAAAGAATGACATAGCCCAAGGACATGACATAAACTGATTAGAACAAAATGGATCCAAGATGGCAGACAAATTGACTTTTTCCACTAGACCTTGAGCCTCAGCATCAGCAAGCTCACATCAGCAAGCTAAATGACACACCCACAGTTGCCATGAAAGTTCCAAGACTGACCTTAATAAGGATAAAAAGGGGGCAGTGACCCTATTCCGGGAAATCCCTGCCTCTTCCTAAAATAGCTGGAATACTCCCATTCATGAGCCTATGAATTTACCCACTCTTATAAAAACTGACAACCTCATACCCTGGTGCCTTTCTCACCTTCTGAGATGGCTCACACTCTGTGGAGTGTGTTTCTCTCTAAATAAATCCACTTCTTACCTTTCACTTTGTCTCTCACTGAATTCTTTCTGTGATGAGCCATCAAGAACCTGAGATTCATTAAGTCCTGAAACCAGGTGTGTGATCTCAGTTGGAAGACTGTGGGTTCTGGCTAGGTTCGAGTCCTGGCTACGTGGGTTCAAGTCCCAATCTGAGTTTTGGCCAGGTTCGAGTCCCAGCCACATGTGTTCAAGTCCCAATCTGGGTTTTGGCTGGGTTCGAGTCCTGGCACATGGGTTCAAGTCCCAATCTGAGGTGCACAGTTTCAATTTCAACTCAGGCCTGCCCCATTTAAATTAACTTGTGGCAATCATTTCTGCTGACACTATAATAAGGTTAGTAGTGTAAGCTTTGCAGTCAACCGGATCTGAATTTGAATCTTGTCTCCACTCATTTTCTGGGACATTTTGAGAAAGTTACCTATCCTCTTTAAATGTTTGCTAAGGCCCATCCTCAGCGATTCTTATTTAATAGATCGGTATGGAAGAATAAGAATCTGACTTTGTAACTAATTACCCATGTGACTCTGATGTAGCTATTCCACATACTGTTATTTGGGAAGCCTAGGATTAGATAATTTTTATGAAAATTATCTTTTGCACAATACAAAATGAAGTATACAGACTCCTCATATCCTTGCTGCACATGTGCCTTAGAATGATGTCCTTTTTGTCTCCTTGACAGGAGACAAAAGCTTCATTATAACACAGTCCTCAATAGAATGTTATGCAGGAAGAATCAGGCATTTCTTGACCTGACTCAAAAGCAAAAAAATTGATCTTATTATAGGGTTATAGAATTTACCTGTGGTAGCAAGAAACACTACATAGTTCTCGTACCCAGTGCTATAAAAAAAGATAAATATGTGACCTAAGGAAAGCACTTTTCCAAAAATAGTTACCAATATATTGAGCCCTATTCTTCTGGTATACGAAGATGATGAAACAGTCATAAAATACAAAAGGCAAATTTGCAAGTGTGAGTGTGTAGACAATTGGAGATTAATGAAACATAATTAATTTGGATCTGTCAGTTATCCTTTAAAATAAAAAAAAAAACACGGAGGAGGATGAAGATGGTGGAGTAGCAGGATGTGGAGCTCCCCTTCCCTCACAAACACATAAAAAAAATACATCTATAGGTGAAACAATTATCACAGAAAACCAAGTTTAAAAAAGGCCTCAGGATGGGATCAGCACACCTGGGAGGGATCAGTGAAGAAGGAAAGGTCCACACAGGGGAACAACTTTGCATGCTGGGGGGTCTGCTGGGATGAATAGAGGGGCTGGAGGGCCCTGGACTCTGCTCAAGAGGAGTGCACATGTTCTGGCTTGTTAGAAATCAGGGTGGAGAGAGACCACCACTGGCAGCTACTGCCTCACTGCACTTCCCAGTCCCAAGTACACACTGGGTGGGGCTACTAGTATGTGAAGTGGGTAGGTGCTGAATCTCCAGTGAACAGGACCTGGAAGAGGACTCAGTATAGCTGCACTGACACAGCCTAGTTGGCCTGGGCTGAACCTCAGAGCCTATTTTCAGCATGCACGGAAGGGGCGGGTCCAGCTGTGGTGGACTTTGTTGGGGCACACAGCAGGGTGGGGCCACAGAAATGTATGTCTTTGGTGGACAGCCACTGGGGAGGAGTATGCAGTGATTCATTTCCCAGTGGGAGCCCTCTGGCTCTGCTCAGTCCATACCGCAACTTGAAGCTGGATCTGGGGTGGACAGGTCCTGGGAGAGGTCTGCCACAGGGACAGCCCAGGTCCCAGGAGACAGCACAACTACCTCAATTCCTGCAGCTACATCACAGTTGTACCTGCCACCAGCCCACTCTGCACCACAGTCTAACGTTAGGTCTTGGAAAAACACAACAGAGAAAAGGACATGACTGTGGGCTGCTCATGGGTAGAACTGCAGATGCCTGAGTGAGCAGTGCATAGATATGCTGTGAACACATGGGCCTCAATTGCTTCAGCAGTTACTTCCTTTGGTACAGAGCATGCACTCAAGGGCAATGGAGACATCAATTCAGACCCTCAGGGCACATACTCCAGCAACTGGGGAGCAGACCTCTCCCCTGCCAGGGCTGTAACAGCCATGAAGCAAAGAGGATACCCTACCCAACATTCAGCTCAGGCTCTGGACACCACAACACCAACCACACGTCCCATCAAGGGGATAGTGGTCAGCACTTTCTGAAGAAAGACATGGCTGGCAACCATACCAAAATCAGCCCTCATACCAAAAATATTGGACTCACACAGTCTACACAGAGATGTTCTCACATAAAAACATCCCTTCAAGACCACAGTAGATAACTGTTTCTCCTAACTTCAAAGAGACAGAGAAAATTAAGTAAATTAAAAAGCAGAGGGACTACTCTCAATTTAAAGAACAAGAGAAATCCCCTGAGATTAAAAAAAAACAAACAAAAAAAAAATGACAAATAGCTCACCAGTCTACTAGACCCCAAGTTCAAAAAGGAGGTAATAAAAACACCAAAGGTATTAAGAAAGATTATTGATAGAAATGCAGATCACTGTAACAAGGAACTAGAAAATATAAAGATGAACAAATCAAAATTAGACAATCAATTGCCGAGATAAAAACCAATCTAGAAGCAATGAATAGCTGACTAAATAATGCAGGAGAACAAATAAGTGACCTGAAAGATAGAATAATGGAAATCACTCAAATAGAACAGCAGACGGAAAGACAAATGAAAAAAATAAATAAATAAATAAAAAAGAAAGCAACATATATTAATCTATGGGATAATATGAATCATGACACCTATGTATAAAAGGGGTTTCAGAAGAAGAAAGAAGGCACTCAGAAATGTATTTGAAAAAATTATGGCTGAAAAATTCATTCCCAAACCTAAAGAAGGATACCAGACACCAGGTACCAGGTACCCAGGTACAGGAATCACAAAGGGTCCCAAACAAGCTGAACCCAAACAGACAAACATCAAAACACATCATAATTAAAATGGTAAAATTTAAAGATACAGAGAAGATTCTAAACTTGGCAAGACAAAAATAAAGTGTCAGTTACAAGGGAACCCCCATAAGGCTATTGGATGACTTCTCTGCAGAAACTTTGCAGGCCAGAAGGGAGTGTCCAGAAGGGAGTCTTGAAAGGGAAAAACCTGCAATATAGGATACTCTACCCAGCAAGATCATCATTTAGAATAGAAGGAGAAATAAATAATTTCTCAGACAAGCAAAAACTAAAAGAATACAGCAATATTAACCCTACTCTAAAAGAAATATTGAAAGGTAGTCTCTAAATAGAAAGAAACAAGAATCTACAGGAAAGGAACAATCACAATAGGAAAGGCAAATATATAAAAGAATTGAAGAGCACTTAAATAAACCAGTACATAGATTAAAAAACAATAAAAAAGTTTCAGTAAAAGCAATTATAAATATAATCAACAAGAAAAGGATAGACATAAAGACATAAAATAGGATATCAAAATCACCAAATGTGGGGGAGGGAAGTAAAAATGTGCAGATCTTTTAGAATGTGTTTGAACTTATATGACTATCAGTTTAAAGCAAGTTAGTTTAGTTATGGTTTAACATACTTGAAGACCAGGGTAACCACAAACCAAAAAGAAAGGAACTCAAGCATTAAAAAAAAAAAAGAAAAAAAATCATACCACAAAAGGAAAAATAAAAAGAAGAAGAAAGGAACAACAACAACAACAAAAAAAAAAAACCCTACAAAATCAACTGGAAAACAAGGTTTAACATGCCAATAAATACACACTAATCAATAGTTATTTTAAGTTAATGGACTAAATGCTCTGATCAAAAGATATAGAGTGACAGATTGGCAGATTGGAGGAAAAAACAAGAACCTACATTATGCTGCCTACAAGAGACTGACTTCAGGGAAAAAGATAAACACAGATTGAAAGTAAAGAGATGAAAAAGATATTTCATGCAAATGGAAATGACAAGAAAGTGGGGATAGCAACACTCATACCAAACAAAATAGGCTTTAAAACAAAGCCCATAAAGAAAGACAAAGAATGACACTATATAATGATAAAGGGATCAATACAAGAAGAGAATATTACACATTTTAACACATATGCACCCACTATAAAAGCCCATAAATATATAAAACAAATACTAACAGATATAAATGGATAAATGGACAATAATACAATAATAGTAATAGACTTTAACACACCACTAACATCAATGGACAGATCTTCCAGACAGAAAATCAATAATGCAATAGAGGTCCCAATGACACAATAGACAAGTTAGAATTACTTGATATCTACAGAACAATATATCCAAAACAAAAAGCAAAAACAAAAACAGAATACACATTATTTTCAGGCACATATGGAATGTTCTCTAGGATAGACCACATACTAGTTCACCAAAAATGCCTCAAACAATTTAAGAGGATAGAAAGTATTTCAAGCTTATTTTCTGACTACAATGGTAAGAAACTAGAAGTCAACCAGAAAAAGAAAACCAGGGAAAAAAAGAACACATGGAGACTAAACAACATGCTACTAAAAAGCAAATGGGTCAACAATGAAATCAAAGAAGAAATCAGAAAATACCTTGAGACAAACAACAATGAAAACAAAACCTTACAAAATCTATGGGATACAGCAAAAGCGTTTCTGAGAGGGAAGTTCATAGTAATACAGGCCTTCTTCAAGAAAAAAGAAAAACCTCAAATAAAAAAGCCTAACCTACCACTTAAAAGAATTAGAAAAAGAAGAACAAACAAAACCCAAAGTAGGCAGAAGAGGAAATAATAAATATCAGAGAGAAAATAAATAAAATAGAGGTACAAAATAGAAAAGATCAATAAAACTAAGAGGTGGTTTTTGGAAGAGATATAAAAAATTGACAAACTTCCAGCCAGGCTCACCAAGAAGAAAAGAGAGAGGAAACAAATGAATAAAATAAGAAATGAAAGAGAAGAAATAAAAACTGATACAACAGAAATACAAAAAAAAATCATAAGGCAACGCTATGAACACTTACATGTCAACAAATTAGAGAACTTGGAAGAAATCTACAAGTTTCTAGAAACATACAACCTGCCAAAATTGAGTCAAGAAGAAACAGATAATTTGAAGAGAATGATCACTAGAAGTGAAATAAAACCTGTAATTAAAAAAAAAAAAAAAAACTGTTTGCCAGCAAAAGTCCCAGACTACATGGATTCACTGGGGAATTCTACCAAACATATAAAGAACTTGCACCTATCCTTCTCAATTTATTCCAAAAGACCTAAGAAGAGTGAACACTCCCAAAATCATTCTATGAAGCCACCATCAACCTGATACCAAAACCAAAGACACTACAAAAAATTATAAGCCAATATCTTTGATGAAGATAGAAGCAAAAATCCTCAACAACATATTAGGAAACAAAATCCATCAGTACAGTAAAAGGATTATATACCATGATCAAGGTGGATTCATTCTCAGGTCACAGGGATTGTTCTACACATGCAAATCAATCATTGTGATACACCACATTAACAAAAGGAAAGACAAAAACCACATGGTCATCTCAATAGACATAGAAAAAGCATTTGACAAAATTCAACATCCATTAATGATAAAAAGTCTTAGCAACGTGGGTATAGAGGGAACATATCTCAACTTAATAAAAGCCATTTATGATAAACACACAGCAGACCTAATACTCAAAGCTGATGAAAGCCTTCCTGCTAAGTTCAGGAAGAAGACAAGGATGGCCATTCTTACCACTTCTATTCAAAATGGAATGGAAGTCCTATCCACAGCAATCAGACAAGAAAATGAAATAAATGGTATCCAAATTGGAAGGGAGGGGATAAAACTTTTACTATTTGCAGGTGACATGATACTCTATATGGAGAACCCAAAAGACTCCACACAGCTATTATTAAAACTAATAAATGATTTCAATAAAGTAACAGGATACAAGATTAATATACAGAAATCTGTTGTATTTTTTTACACTAACAATAAAATATCAGAAAGAGAAATTTAAAAAAAATCCTTGTGGGGAGAGAGGAGAAGATGGCGGAAGAGTAAGATGCAGAGATCACCTTCCTCCCCACAGATGCATCAGAAATACATCTACACGTGGAACTGCTCCTATAGAATACCCACTGAACGTTGGCAGAAAACCTCAGACCTCCCAAAAGGCAAGAAACTCCCCACGTACCTGGGTAGGGCAAAAGAAAAAAGAAAAAACAGAGACAAAAGAATAGGGACGGGACCTGCACCAGTAGGAGGGAGCTGTGAATGAGGAAAGGTTTCCACACACTAGGAAGCCCTTTCGCGGGCGGACACTGCTGGTAGCGGAGGGGGGAAGCTTCAGCACAACAGAGGAGAGCACAGCCACAGGGGTGTGGAGGGCAAAGCAGAGAGGTTCCTGCACAGAGGATCGGTGCCGACCGGCACTCACCAGCCCGAGAGGCTTGTCTGCTCACCCGCAGGGGCGGGTGGGAGCTGGGAGCTGAGGCTCAGGCTTCAGAGGTCAGATCCCAGGGAGAGGACTGGAGTTGGTGGCGTGAACACAGCCTGAAGGGGACTAGTGCACCACAGCTAGCCGGGAGGGAGTCCGGGAAAAGGTCTGGACCTGCCGAAGAGGCAAGAGACTTTTTCTTCCCTATTTGTTTCCTGGTGTGCGAGGAGAGGGGATTAAGACCACTGCTTAAAGGAGCTCCAGAGATGGGCGCGAGCCACGGCTATCAGCAGGGACCCCAGAGACGGGCATGAGACGCTAAGGCTGCTGCTGCCACCAACAAGAAACCTGTGTGAAAGAACAGGTCACTATCCACACCACCCATCCCAGGAGCCTGTGCAGCCCATCACGGCCAGGGTCCAGTGATCCAGGGACAACGTCCCAGGGAGAACGCACAGTGCGCATAAGGCTGGTGCACCGTGACGCCGATCTCTGCCACCGCAGGCTAGCCCCACACACTGTACACCTCCCTCCCCCGACCTGAGTGAGCCAGAGCCCCCGAAGCAGCTGCTCCTTCAACTCTGTCCTGTCTGAGCAAAGAACACATGCCCTCAGGCGACCTATGCACAGAGGTGGGGCCTAATCCAAAGCTGAACTCCTGGACCTGTGCAAACAAAGAAGAGAAAGGGAAATTTCTCCCAGCAGCCTCAGAAGCAGCAGATTAAAACTCCACAATCAACTTGATGTACCTGCATCTGTGGAATACCTGAATAGACAATGAATCATCCCAAATTGAGGAGGTGGACTTTGGGAGCAAGGTATATTATTTTTTCCCCTTTCCTCTTTTTGTGAGTGTGTATGTGCATGCTTCTGTGTGAGATTTTGTCTGTATAGCTTTACTTTCACCATTTGTCCTAGGGTTCTGTCCATCGGTTTTTTTTTTGTTTTGTTTTTTTCTTTTTTTTTTCCTTACTTCAAAAAAAATTTTTTTAATAATTATTTTTTATTTTTTATTTTAATAACTTTATCTTACTTTATTTTATTTTATTTTACTTTTTTCTCTTTCTTTCTATTTTTTCTCCCTTTTATTCATGCCGTGTGGATGAAAGGCTCTTGGTGTTCCAGCCAGGCATCAGGGCTGTGCCTCTAAGGTGGGAGAGCCAACTTCAGGACACTGGTCCACAAGAGACCTCCCAGCTCCACGTAATACCAAATGGCAAAAATCTCCCAGAGATCTCCACCTCAAAACCAAGACCCAGCTTCACTCAATGACTAGCAAGCTACAGTGCTGGACGCCCTATGGCAAACAACTAGCAAGACAGGAACACAGCCCCATCCATTAGCAGGCTGCCTAAAATCATAATAAGGCCACAGACATCCCCAAACACACCACCAGACGTGGACCTGCCCACAAGAAAGACAAGATCCAGCCTCATCCACCAGAACACAGGCACTAGTCCCCTCCACCAGGAAGCCTACACAACCCACTGAACCAACCTTAGCCACTGGGGACAGACACTGAAGACAACGGGAACTACGAACCTGCAGCCTGCGAAAAGGAGAGCCCAAACACAGTAAGATAAGCAAAATAAGAAGACAGAAAAACACACAGCAGATAAAGGAGCAAGGTCAAAACACACCAGACCTAACAAATGAAGAGGAAATAGGTAGTCTACCTGAAAAAGAATTCAGAGTAATGATAGTAAAGGTGATCCAAAATCTTGGAAATAGAATAGAGAAAATGCAAGAAGAATTTAACAAGGACCTAGAAGAACTAAAGAGAAAACAAACAATGATGAACAACAAAATAAATGAAATTAACAATACTCTAGAAGGGATCAATAGTGGAATAACTGAGGCAGAAGAACGGAGAAGTGACCTGGAAGATAAAATAGTGGAAATAACTACTGCAGAGCAGAATAAAGAAAAAAGAATGAAAAGAACTGAGGAAAGACTCAGAGACTTCTGGGACAACATTAAACACACCAACATTCAAATTATAGGGGTCCCAGAAGAAGAAGAGAAAAAGAAAGGGACTGAGAAAATATTTGAAGAGATTATAGTTGAAAACTTCCCAAATATGGAAAAGGAAATAGTTGATCAAGTCCTGGAAGCACAGAGAGTCCCATACCGGGTAAATCCAAGGAGAAACACGCCAAGACATATATTAATCAAACTATCAAAAAATATATATAAAGAAAACATATTAAAAGCAGCAAAGGAAAACAACAAATAACACACAAGGGAATCCCCATAAGGTTAAAAGCTGATCTTTCAGCAGAAACTCTGCAAGCCAGAAGGGAGTGGCAGGACATATTTAAAGTGATGAAGGAGAAAAACCTACAACCAAGATTACTCTACCCAGCAAGGATCTCATTCAGATTTGATGGAGAAGTTAAAATCTTTACAGACAAGCAAAAGCTGAGAGAGTTCAGCACCACCAAATCAGCTTTACAACAAATGCTAAAGGAAATTTTCTAGGCAAGAAACAAAAGAGAAGGAGAACACCTATAATAACAAACCCAAAATATTTAAGAAAATGGGAATAGGAGCATACATAACGATAATTACCTTAAATGTAAATGGATTAAATGCTCCAACCAAAAGACACAGACTAGCTGAATGGATACAAAAACAAGACCTGTATATATACTGTCTACAAGAGACCCACTTCAGACCTAGGGAAACATACAGACTGAAAGTGAGGGGATGGAAAAAGATATTCCATGCAAATAGAAATCAAAAGAAAGCTGGAGTAGCAATTCTCATATCAGACAAAATAGACTTTAAAATAAAGACTATCACAAGAGAGACAGAAGGACACTACATAAAGATCAAGGGATCGATCCAAGAAGAAGATATAACAATTGTAAATATTTATGTACCCAACATAGGAGCACCTCAATACATAAGGCAAATGCTAACAGCCATAAAAGGGGAAATCGACAGTAACGCAATCATAGTAGGGGACTTTAACACCCCACTTTCACCAATGGACAGATCGTCCAAAATGAAAATAAATAAGGAAACACAAGCTTTAAATGATACATTAAACAAGATGGATGTAATTGATATTTACAGGACATTCCACCCAAAAACAACAGAATACACATTTTTCTCAAGTGCTCATGGAACACTCACTAGGATAGATCATATCTTGGGTCACAAATCAAGCCTTGGCAAATTTAAGAAAATTGAAATTGTATCAAGTATATTTTCCGACCACAGCGCTATGAGACTAGATATCAATTACAGGAAAAGATCTGTAAAAAATACAAACACATGGAGGCTAAACAATACACTACTTAATAACGAAGTGATCACTGAAGAAATCAAAGGGGAAATCAAAAAATACCTAGAAACAAATGACAATGGAGACACGATGACCCAAAACCTATGGGATGCAGCTAAAGCAGTTCTAATACAGAAGTTTATAGCAATACAATCCTACCTTATAAACAGGAAACATCTCAAATAAGCAACCTAACCTTGTTCCTAAAGCAATTAGAGAAAGAAGAACAAAAAAACTCTAAAGTTAGCAGAAGGAAAGAAATCATAAAGATCAGGTCAGAAATAAATGAAAAAGAAATGAAGGAAACTTTAGCAAAGATCAATAAAACTAAAAGCTGGTTCTTTGAGGAGATAAACACAATTGATAAACCATTAGCCAAACTCATCAAGAAAAAAGGGGAGAAGACTCAAATCAATAGAATTAGAAATGAAAAAGGAGAAATAACAACTGACACTGCAGAAACACAAATGATCATGAGACGACTACCAGCAACTCTACGCCAATGAAATTGACAACCTGGAAGAAATGGACAAATTCTTAGGAATGCACAACTTGCCGAGACTGAACCAGGAAGAAATAGAAAATATGAACAGACCAATCACAAGCACTGAAATTGAAACTGTGATTAAAATTCTTCCAAAAAACAGAAGCTCTGGACGAGATGGCTTCACAGGTGGATTCTATAAAACATTTAGAGAAGAGCTAACACCTATCCTTCTCAAACTCATCCAAAATACTGCAGAGGGAGGAACACTCCCCAACTCATTCTACAAGGCCATCATCACCCTGATACCAAAACCAGAGAAAGATGACACAAAGAAAGAAAACTACAAGCCAGTATCACTGATGAACATAGATGCAAAAATCCTCAACAAAATACTAGCAAACAGAATCCAACAGCACATTAAAAGGATCATACACCATGATCAAGTGGGGTTTATTCCAGGAATGCAAGGATTCTTCAATATACGCAAATCAATCAATGTGATACACCATATTAACAAATTGAAGGAGAAAAACCATATGATCATCTCAATAGATGCAGAGAAAGCTTTCGACAAAATTCAACACCCATTTATGATAAAAGCCCTGCAGAAAATAGGCAAAGAGGGAACTTTCCTCAACATAATAAAGGCCATATATGAGAAACCCACAGCCCACATCATGCTCAATGGTTAAAAAGTGAAACCATTTCCATTAAGATCAGGAGCAAGACAGGGTTGCCCACTCTCACCACTATTATTCAACATAGTTTTGGAAGTTTTAACCACAGCAATCAGAGAAGAAAAAGAAATAAAAGGAATCCAAATCTGAAAAGAAGAAGTAAAGCTGTCACTGTTTGCAGATGACATGATACTATACATAGAGAATCCTAAAGATGCTACCAGAAAACTACTAGAGCTAATCAATGAATTTGGTAAAGTAGCAGGATACAAAATTAATGCACAGAAATCTCTTGCATTCCTATACACTGATGATGAAAAATCTGAAAGTGAAATTAAGAAAACACTCCCATTTACCAATGCAACAAAAAGAATAAAATATCTAGGAATAAACCTACCTAGGGAGACAAAAGACCTGTATGCAGAAAATTATAAGACACTGATGAAAGAAATTAAAGAAAGATGATACAAATAGATGGAGAGATATACCATGTTTTTGGATTGGAAGAATCAACATTGTGAAAATGATTCTACTACCCAAAACAATCTACAGATTCAATGCAATCCCTATCAAACTACCACAGGCATTTTTCACAGAACTAGAACAAAAAATTTCACAATTTGTAATGGAAACACAAAAACCCTGAATAGCCAAAGCAATCTTGAGAACGAAAAATGGAGCTGGAGGAATCAGGCTCCTAGACTTCAGACTATACTATAAAGCTACAGTAATCAAGACAGTATGGCACTGGCACAAAAACAGAAATATAGATCAATGGAACAGGATAGAAAGCCCGGAGCTAAACCCTCACACATATGGTCACCTTATCTTTGATAAAGCAGGCAAGCATATACAGTGGAGAAAAGACAGCCTCTTCAATAAGTGGTGCTGGGAAAACTGGACAGGTACGTATAAAAGTATGAAATTAGATCACTCCTTAACACCAGACACAAAAATAAACTCAAAATGGATTAAAGACCTGAATGTTAGGACAGACACTATCAAACTCTTAGAGGAAAACATAGGCAGAACACTCTATGACATAAATCACAGCAAGATCCTTTTTGACCCAGCTCCTCAAGAAATGGAAATAAAAACAAAAATAAACAAATGGGACCTAATGAAACTTAAAAGCTTTTGCACAGCAAAGGAAACCATAAACCAGACCAAAAGACAACCCTCAGAATGGGAGAAAATAATTGCAAATGATGCAACTGACAAAGGAGTAATCTCCAACATTTACAAGCAGCACATGCAGCTCAACATTAAAAAGCAAACAACCCAATCCAAAAATGAGCAGAAGATGTAAATAGACATTTCTCCAAAGAAGATATACAGATTGCCAACAGACACATGAAAGAATGCTCAGCATCATTAATCATTAGAGAAATGCAAATCAAAACTATTATGAGATATCATCTCACACCATTCAGAATGGCCATCATCAAAATATATACAAACAATAAATCCTGGAGAGGGTGTAGAGAAAAGGGAACCCTCTTGCACTGTTGGTTGGAATGTAAATTGGTACGGCCACTATGGAGAACAGTATGGAGGTTCCTTAAAAAACTAAAAATAGAATTACCATACGACCCAGCAATTCCACTACTGGGCATATACCCTGAGAAAACCATAATTCAAAAAGAGTCATGTACCAAAATATTCATTGCAGCTCTATTTTCAATAGCCAGAACATGGAAGCAACCTAAGTTTCCATCAACAGATGAATGGATGACTAAGATGTGGCACATATATACAATGGAATATTACTCAGCCATAAAAAGAAACGAAATTGAGTTATTTGTAGTGAGGTGGATTGAGTTAGAGTCTGTCATACAGAGTGAAGTAAGTCAGAAAGAGAAAAACAAATACAGTATGCTAACACATATATATGGCATCTACGGGAAAAAAAAGTCATGAAGGACCTAGTGGCAAGATGGAAATAAAGACACAGACCTACTAGGTAATGGACTTGAGGATATGGGGAGAGTGAAGGGTAAGCTGTGACAAAGTGAGAGAGTGGCATGGACATATATACACTACCAAATGTAAAATAGATATCTAGTGGGAAGTAGCTGCATAGCACAGGGAGATCAGCTCGGTGCTTGTGACCACCTAGAGGGGTGGGATAGGGAGGGTGGGAGGGAGGGAGATGAAAGAAGGAAGAGATATGGGGACATATGTATATGTATAACTGATTCACTTTGTTATAAAGCAGAAACTAACACACCATTGTAAAGTGATTATACGCCAATAAGTATGTTAAAAAAAATCCTTGTTAACATTGTGTCAAAAAATTTAAAAAAACTAGGCATAACCTTAATCAAAGGGTGAAAAACCTATACACTGAAAACAATAAGACATTGATAAAGGAATTTGAAGATTATTCATAGAAATGTAAAGATATCCCATGCTCTTTGATTGGAAGAATAATTAAAATGGCCATATTACCCAAAGTGATCTATAGATTTAATGTGATCCCTGTCAAAATACCCGTAAAATTTTTCACAGAACCAGAACAAATAGTCCTAAAATTTATATTCAACCACAAAAGGCCCAGAATTGCCAAACCAATCCTCAGAAAAAAGAATAAAGCTGGAGGCATGACCCTTCCAGACTTCAGACAATACTACAAAGCTACATTAATTGAAACAGTGTGGTATTGGCACAAAACTAGACATATAGATCAATGGAACAGAACAGAGAGCCCAGAAATCAACCCACACACCTGTGATCAATTAATCTATGACAAAGGAGGCAAAAATATACAATGGAGAAAAGATAGCCCCTTCAACAAGTGATGCTGGGAATGTTGGACAGATACATGTTAATCATTGAAATTAGAACACTCACATCGTATACAAAATAAAATCAAAATGTTTTAAAGACCTAAATATAAGGCCTGAAACCATAAAACTTTTAAAAGAGAACATAAGCAAACTTTCTTGGACATAATTCATAGCAATATATTTTTAGATCAGTCTCCCAAGGCAAACTAAATAAAAGCAAACATAAATAAATGGGACCTAATCAATCTTAAAAGCTTTTCCACAAAAAAATAAAATCATTAACAAAACTAAAAGACAACCTACAGAATGTGAGAAAATGTTTGCAAATGATGCGATTGACAAAGGGTTAATATCCAAAATATAAAACAGTTCATATAACTCAATATCAAAAACAAAAACAAAAGAAAACAATCCAAACAAAAAATAGGCAGGGACTTCCCTGGTGGTGCAGTGGTTGAGAATCTGCCTGCCAATGTGGGGGACATGGGTTCGAGCCCTGGTTTGGGAAGATCCCACATGCCGCGGAGCAACTAGGCCCATGAGCCACAGCTACTGAGCCTGCATGTCTGGAGCTTGTGCTCTGCAACAAGAGAGGCCGCGACAGTGAGAGGCCCATGCACCATGATGAAGAGTGGCCCCCACTCGCTGCAACTAGAGAGAGCCCTCGCACAAAAACCCAACTGTGACAGAAGACCCAACACAGACAAAAATAAATAAATAAATAAATAAATAAATAAATATTTTTAAAAAATAGGCAGAAGACATAAGTAGATATTTCTCCAGAGAAGACATACAGGTGGCCAACAGGAACATGAAAATATGCTCAGCATCACTAATTATTAAAGAAATGCAAACCAAACTCACAATGAGGTATCACCTCACACTAGTCAGAATGGCTATCATCAAAATGTCTACAAATAATCAGTCCTGGATAGAATATGGAAAAAGGGGAACCTCCTACACTATTGGTGAGAATGTAAATTGACATAGCCACTATGGAGATCTATATGGAATATTAGCCATAAAAAGAATGAAATGTTGCCATTTGCAGCAACATGGATGGACCTACAGAATATTATACTAAGTGAAGTAAGTCAGAAAGAGAAAGACAAATATTATATGATATCACTTATATGTGGAATCTAAAATAATACAAATAAATCTGTATACAATGCAGAAACAGACTCACAGACATAGAAAACAAACTTATGGTTACCAAAGGGGAATGGGAGGGGATAAATTAAGTGTATGGGATTAGAAGATACAAACTACTATATAAAATGGATAAGCAAAAAAAAAAAAAATGGATAAGCAATAGAGATGTACTGTATAGCACTGGGAGCTATATTTAATATCTTGTAATTATCTATAGTGGAAAATAATCTGAAAAGCATATATTATATGCTTTTTAAATTATATATATAATATATGCTTTTCAGATTATATATATATTATATACATGTTATGTATATATTATATATATATATATATATATATATATATATATATATATATATATATATATCTGTATCACTTTGCTATATACCTGAAACTAATGCAATATGGTAAATCAACTATCCTTCAATACAAATGGAAAAATACACATCTTAATAAAAATTAATCAAATTTTTATTCTTCTGGAAAAATCCAGCCGTACAGGATGCAAATGAAGCTATGTGGGTCGGGATGGGAGAAAGAATGGTGAAGACTTTTGAAATAGAGCTGAATTGTGCATGAGGAAAGACAATATAATGGTAAATTGGTGTTGGTAGAGAGAATTCAGACAGCCAGAGAACAATCTGTGGAGCTGTGATGTGAGAAATGGGCACAAAAAGTAAAGTGGGGATGTACCACTGCAATTTAAGCAAAGGCCCTTGCAGTAGGAAGCCTGTGAGTGCTCCTCTTACCGTTCCTTCCATGACTTACTGTTAACCAGATGTGATTGCTGCATTAATTAAAGAGCATTACAAGAACACATGGAGTACTTAATTGTGCTTGTTTCTGTTCTCTAATATTTCCACCTTTACCATTATGGTCCCAAACAGTTCATTACTGATAATTAATATTTATTTAATACTTTCTAATTGAAACTATTGTCAGGGGGTTGGTAAGGTTGAGTTACAGTATCAAATCATTTTTCCAATTTGCCCTGCTCTGCTTATTGCTCTGTTGGTTTCCCAGTTATTTCAACTTTCCTGAAGCTATACTACCATGGTAGAGGAATCAGAGCAGCTCAAATATCAATAAATCAGCATCTCAAATAAATAGACATCAGTGGCTTTATTGTGTGACTGTGTATTCCCTGTGTGGAAGAGCAATGTGATGAATGTAATAGATATACTTCTGTCTCAAAAAGCAGATGGGCTGGTCAGATACAAAAAACAGAGCTACCATTTGGATATTGCCCCTTTTGCATGTCTTTTTTTGTACCAAAACTATTTAATTGTATATTTTCTCTCTCAGTATGTAATTATAAACCTTCTCATTTAAAATATTACATGAGAGTAAGTCATTATGACAATACATTTAAGAAAATAATTCAGAACCACCAATGTTAATCTCTGTCCAAGTTTGTAATCAAGAAGCTATATTTTAAAGAGACTAAGAAAGATGCCCTATCTTACAAGTTGGTAAGCTGGGTCTCAGATGAAGGAACATTTCATTCAAGGCAAACTTAAAAGCTAAATATGTGAAGTGGACATTTTTAGTATTTTGTATCAATGTAACTATTAAAAGTTCTTGATTACTTTTTTTCTTTTCTTTTTGATTTTTAATAGTTGATTTACAATGCTGTGCTAATTTCTGCTGTACAGCAAAGTTATACACATATATACATTCATTTTTATATTCTTTTCCACTATGATTTATCCCAGGATATTGAATACAGTTCTCTGCTACTGCTATGCAGTAGAACCTTGTTGTTTATCCATTCTAAATGTAATAGTTTGCATCTACTAACCTCAAACTCCAAGTACATCCCTCTCCCTCCCCCCTCCCCCTTGGCAAACACAAGTCTGTCATCTATGTTTGTGAGTCTGTTTTTCCTGAATTTTTTTTTTTTTCTGAAAGACTTAGGGCCATAGAAACCTGAGTTAGATACTAATATGAACATGCATTCTTCATTATGAATTTTAAAGATCTGAAGATGAGAGCCTGACAGCTCTGGAAAGTCATAGTATATTTATAACATAAGTAGGGGAGAAGAGTGATATTAATTAATATTGGTTTCAGATTTGTATCCTTAGCCCCACTAACTCTTCTTTCTTCTATACCACTTTCCTAGATACAAGGAAAGAAAAGAAGGTGGGACATAATTTACAGGTGGCTGAACATTACTTTAGGCTCTTTACTAATGTTTGATCATTTAGCTGCTTTATCCTTCCTGTCAGATTCATTTCCAGTCCATCTGTGTTGCAAAGTCATGGAAGTTTTAAAATATTTCTTAAGTGAAGTGTTGAAAGATAGTTTTTCTCTTGTGTTACTTTCTAGAAAGTCAGGAGAAATTGGTTTCATTATAAAGTGTACTGCATAGGAGCAACTCTTTTTTCATCTTCTTTTTCTTTCTTACTCTCACTTATCTTCTTTCTTTCTCATTTGACCTCTTTTCTTTTCTTCTTTTCACTTTTCTTTCTTTCCTTCCTTCCTTTTTCTTTTCTTTCTTTTTTTTCTTTCTTTCTCTCTTCCTTTATTTCTCCCTTTCTTTCTCTTTTTTTCTTTCTTTCTTTCTTTCTTTCTCTTTCTTTCTTTCTTTCTTTCTTTCTTTCTTTCTTTCTTTCTTTCTTTCTTTCTTTCTTTTTCTTTTACTCCTTCCTTCCTTTCTCTCTGTCTTTTCTTCTTTCTTTTCTTATTTTCCTGGAGCCACTTCTACATGCCATCAACACATGACAATCACAAAGGAGAATAGGTATGAAGTGGAAAGTGGCTTCACATTAAGAGTTTTCCATCTCGAACAGATGTCCTGATTTTCTATGAGACTGCTACTCCTAAACATTTCTTCTTTTTTTCTTTATTTTGGTATTTTTCTTGATATCACATTTTCATCTATAACATCATTAGGGACTGGCAGAAGAAGAAACGTGATGCTGATAACGTTCAGATTTCCAGTGTGAGGGGAAGACACCTTGCAAAAGACCCTTTTACTTGGCAGGAAGAGGAATTCAGAGACTTCTGTGACTGTAGTTTTCCATTCTAAACAGACGTTCTAGTTTCTATTCTTGATACCTATTTCCCCACTACCTTTTTACCCCCTTCTGTGTTGATTTTATTTTCATTAATGATTTAAAAAAGAAAGGGAGGGAAACAGGTCTGCCCTCTCCATTATTTATTCCTCCCTTGGCTATCAGGTGGTTTGCTTTTTAGAGGCATGTGTAATGCATCCTTTTCCTTGATGCAGTTTTGTGTACCATGGTTGCAATATCCAATCTCCCACCATATCTTTTGCTCTGAGGAAAAGAAATATTTTACTTAAATATTAAAAGGTATATTAAAGTCTTTCCATATGTATGTTTTTCATCCATTTTTATATGGAAATATGACCTCTTAGTTTCAGAAGATTTGTCTCTTTACAAATGAGCAGAAATGACCTGTCAAGATGATTTTGGCAGTGTCTCCATTAGTGGAACTGAAAGTAAAAAGAAAAAACAAATAAAACAAAATAAAGCATGTAGTTTGATAAATTTTGTCCAAAAGAGGTACATGTCCAAATACTGATAATACTTTAGTCTCACCTTTTCCAAGAAGCTTTCCCTAACCACCCCAGCCTTCACTAATCTCTGCTTCCTCCAAGTTCCTGTGCTGTCAGATGTTTATGGAAAGCAATTTTAGGACAACATAACTTGCCCAAGGTTACAAAAAAATAAGTGACAAAGCTAGGATTTTAACTCAGGCAGTATGGCTTCAGAGGTTGCCTGTACTTTTAGTCAACATTCTATACCACCTTCCTTGACAGACCCTATGATATGAGAAAAAAACATTGATTAGGTAAATTTATAGCTCTGGAAGAAAATAAGTAGAGGATGTTGTACATGTTGGTTTGCTTTCATCACATAATTTCCTTTTAATCAAAGTATGCTATACTGTTAATGACTGTAAAATGTGTTGATTTAAAGGAAGAGGAGAGCATCTAAGAAGTCCTGAAATGCTTATTCTTTAAACTGACTCTTAAATTTTCTTGACATGTGCTGGAGGTGGAGAGATTAGGGAGAAGGGTGGAGATAGGAATTGGAAAGTGTTCCTGGTCAGCATTATTTTGGAAACCTCAAGGGCAGAAGAGAGTGAATTAACTATATAAGCCTAGCTGAAAACAGTACTGGACCATAGAGAAATCCAATTCTGTAGCCTACTGTAGCTTGGTTAGTGGGCTTGGTCCTCATTAGCACTGTTGTTGTATTGATACTTTCCAATTCATGGATATTTGTGTATGTGTCTTAATCTAATCTCCCCCCTCTCCTACTTCACTTCTTAGGATACCACAATGTTTCTAAAATGCCTTCAGGTTTTTAAACGATTGCCCCAGGGAATATCTCTCAACTTTCACCTCTTTACTTTTCCCAACCCTCTTACAGGAGAAAAAGAAAAGATTTTAAAAATTGTGAAGTTTTAAATAAAAGGAAGGAAGAGGAAATGACCATATACAGGTTAATGCTTATATATGCTGGGTAACAGAAATGAAAAGCATATTTCTTTTATAAAATTCAAGATGGTCACTTGACTTGAGCTTTTCTAGGTCTCAGCCATCTGGTTCAGCTCCACTGCTTCATAACTGTGTGACTTTGAGCAAATTCACTCCTCTTCTTTAGGCTCTTTTCCTCATTGATGAATGAGATTGTTAGATCAGCCAATCAAAGAGCTTCTCAACTGCATTGATGTGGTGGTTCTTTAATGCTAAGGTAAGCTCCAGCAGGGAATTATCCATGAATATCTCTGACTTGTATCGACTTCCACCTTCTAATGTCAATCTATGCCCTTAAACACACATATCACCAAAGAAAATGATATCATAATAATAGCTAATAATTAGAGTGGTCTTCACTATGTAGCAGGCATCATTTTAATCAATTCCCATGTATCTGGTCTTCACAACCACCCTAGGAGATAGGCACCATCATTATCTTCATTTTATAGAAAAGGAAACCCACCCCCATAAGAGAGGCTAAAACACTTGGCCAAATTCACATAACTAATAAGTGGAAGAATTATAATTTGAACTCAGCCGACCTGGCTCCAGAGACCGTACACTCAACTACTATACTACATTGATAACACAATAGTATTTGGAAAAATAATAAATGTTGATTTTAAAAATGCAAAATGAGACATCAAATAGCAAATATTTACAAACCCTCTTCTCTTCACAGAATTCCAAAGGATACACAAATATCCAGCTATTTATGCATTGCTTTCCCTTCCCTAAAGTTAAAAAGCGATCAACATTATTGAACTTTTCATATACTTGTTTTACATTTTCAAATCTACCTTAATGGGAACACAGTAAAACTCATAAGGGACTGGATTGAGCAGAGCAGATTCCATCCATCCATTTATAAATAGCCACAACCTTGTATGGATAAGAGGTTTACTCTTTAGATATGACTAATCTGCCTATTTGCAGCTGAGTTCTTGTCTGAAAATGGGCCACAATGTATCATGTGTGATGTGTAAAAGTCACATACCTTTAACCACTTATAAAAAGCTATTGGCCTTGGCTGTTCATAACAGAAAGAAATATATATTTGTGACTAAATTAAATCCCTTCGATCAAAGAACATACAAAGCCATCTTGCTCTCTTGTACTTAGGTAATGCCCAGTCCCTGATGGCAGATTTTGATGACAGGTGTAACTGCTTAATTCAAATTGATTTCATACACACACAATTCACACACTCCATTTCACCATTTTCTATTTCTTTCTGGAGATACTTAAAGGGCACTCTTTACTGCACCTCTCCCACATTGCCTTTAGGTACACATTTACTGGTAACTATTTTACAAAGGAAGAGATCACATTAAGGTCAAGTAGTGATTATTATGATCTCTCTAGTTGACTGAGTCTACACACACACAGTGAAGTGGATAATTGAGACAACTATCAAGATAATTCGAGGCAAAAAAGAATTATTGCTTCAATTATCTGACTATTTCAGATGAGTGTGTTTTGAACTGAATTACCTACCTAATTGCTTCAATTTTCCACTTCACTTTGTGTGGGTGCCGCCAAGTTGCTAGGGTGCTAAGCTGATGAAAATCTACTGTTTTCCCCATTTAATTAAACTATTTTTACACTAGTTTGCCTTTATAAAAAATAGTCTTCAGGAGGAATTCTAGGTTGTTTCAGACTTAGAGAATTGAATTCCAATATGACCTTGGGTAGTTAATGGTACCTCTCAAGACGCTATGGAAAATTTAATAATCTTATAGAACTCTTCCACGTCTGACATTCTATGAATGATTTTGTTTAATCAAACCAGTCTTAGAGACGTCTGGAAAAACAGCAAAGCTTAGTGTCAGGCCACTTCTATCCATACAGCTGACATTCATGTTGATGATGATGGACACTGACAGCCTGTGGCTGGATCCTCATCTCCAAAGCTGCTGTTCCAGGAACAATCTTCTTTTTGCTACAGAACTTTGCTGGTTGCAGCCTTGCTCTGAAAATTTGGCTAGAAAAGCTCTATCATTTTCAAGAGAAAAATATCTTGTGTGTTTGTGCATACATGCATTAGAGTGTCTGCTGCTGCTACTGCTCCTGCAAAGCATTTCCTCACCAGAGCAGTGACTGTTAAGAGGCAGCAGAGACTGGCTGCAAGGAACACCAAGAGGAAAGTGAAAGGTGAGTCTAGTGGAGTTGCCTGGAGGCATCAAATACTTATTAAATGAAACTGTCAAGCTGATTTTCAGAGGGCTCTGTTTCAGAGACCTGTAAATGAGTTGAATTCATTTTCCATGCCAATTACTTGGAGTCCAAGTTTCTACAGTAGCCTGCTATTAGCCTCTTATGTAAACACTATCAAGTGCTTATGTATCTCTTATGGAACCAAGCAGACTCAACAGCTGAGCTAAGTTTTACTTGCAGGTAGAAGACTGTATTGGTAGATTGTTCACCCTTACTCTGGAAAGATAGTCATCAAACCAATTCTGTCTCCTTAGGTTCAACTTGTCTAAATAATATGTTAATTAACTTGTTGATGAGCTATAATCATATTGATAGAATTTCCTGAACTGAGTTGACAGCCATATCTGTAGGCAGTCTTAACCATCTTAGAATCATTTGAACGTGGAAGGGAAGTTGATGAGACATCCCCAGACCACATTCAAATGATTCACGATGCTGTCTGAACAGATTGTTGAATATATGATCACATTTTCCAAACTTCTTGTTCTTTTTATATTTTCTCCATGGTAAATTGAAGTTCAGAGGTAAATGCCAGATTAGAAAAGGCAAAAATACAGCTTTTCCTATTTCCTGCCCTATGCTCTCACCATGAGACCCAGAGTTTGAAATATTTTTCTTATTACAAATTCATAAAATATAATGTATTCCTTTACTGCTAGAAAATATAAAGACATCCATAATTGTGTGTGATATATAGTGATATTTGGTGTATTTTCTCAGAGTTCAAAATCTTGCAAGAAATCATTAAAGACACAGTAAAACTGTTTTTCAAAAAATCTCCTCAATGCCTTTAAAGATCAACATGACTACAGAGTGAATAATCATGAGAAAGTAGCAATAAACATTTTCCTTTAATGAAGTATAATGTTGATGAGTTTTCTTCTTATAATTGTCACTTTAGGCAGCTATGTATTGGTAAATTTTGCATTCTGATTCTGGGAAGAGGGAAAGCTTTATGGGCATGTTACTAGTTCAGTGGTACAGGACACCACACTCAGAAGGGTGTCCAATGCTTAGGGTTTAATGCTCTGAAGTAACTGTCTTAAACTTCTTAGTAATTTTATCTTTGAATTGTGTTTGTACATAAAGTCCAAAGAGACAATGGGTTATGTGACAGGAGTTTGGAGCTTGGCTTCATGTTGTAATCCTTCCTCTCACTGCTTCTCTGCCTCCCCAGGATGAGTTCTCAGTGCCCATGGCTGCCGAACAACCATTGTTGCCCTCTGACCCTGTGGAAAGAATTGAGGTCCCTGTAAGTCTTGGACTAGGGCATGGTGGTAGCCATACCTTCCCTGGGCTGATGGTGTCATGGCCTCGGTGAGAGTGAGCCTTTAGCCCATCGACCCCTCCCAACTCAGGAGTAAGTCCTAATGTTCAGTCACTTTTGGAGGTCCTTCATTCACTGCAGGTAGGATTTTAGGAAATAAAAATGCCTTGCTAGACTCCACCCTCTCTCCAAAAGGGTATGGCACATTGATCTAGCAGCTGGCAGAGGGTAGAACCCTGCAGCTGATGGGCATGCACCAAGTAGTGCACTTACCCCACAAGTATCCCTATCTCTGAGGGACTGCAACATTAGAAGTCAAATAAAAAACACTGACAGATCAAGAAAGAGAAAGAAATAAGCTTTAACAACATATTTTTCTGCTTTTAAAATAAGAGTTCCCACATTTTAATTTTGTACTGGGACCCACAAATTATGCAGCCTGTCCTGCAGAAGAGGTAGTCAAACCAGCAAATTTTAGATGGCAATCTAAGTGGCCAAGTAGCAAGCTTTGACCATGTTAACAAGATTTCCTAATGTGAGCATGCTATGGTGGTTCAAACCCTATATAGGGGTCATGAAATCTGTATATGAGACAACTCTGTCAATGACCTCATTCTGTGATTGTGAAAAAGATTATTCTCTGAACTTTAATTTCTTCATTAGTAAAATGAGAGGGTTATTTTCTGTGCTTTTCAAGTCCTTCCAATGTTAACATTCTGTGCTGTGAACATTTTGTCAGAAATAATTTTGCTTTAAGAGCTAAAGGACAGTATAGTAATTATATCCTCTCTGTATCAGTGGATCTCAACAGGGGCAATTTTGCCCACCAAGGAATGTTTGGAAATATCTGGAGACATTTTTGATTGTCACAGCTGGGATGAGGGTGCTACTGGCCTCTAGTGGATAAAGGCCAGGAATGCTGCTAAATATCCTACAATGCACAGGGCCGCCCCACACAACAAAGAATTTTCCAGCCCACAATGTCAGTAGTGCCAAGGTTAAGAACTCCTGGTCTATATGAAAGACATACTTTCGCTTTAGGATTTGTATAAATGCCCCATTCTTTTCTTTAACAATGGGTTAAGGCATGATAATGTTAGAATCAAGGCTTAATAACCAAATCAAACACAAAAGATGTTGACTAATGTTGCTATTGGATTCTGGTCTCTGGAAACAGGAACATCTGTCTGCTGTAATCTTTTGTTTGCCAAGATAGGAAGAGAATAATTAACTGTAGTTATAAAACTCTCTCACGCATAAAGTCTGTAGAAGAATAAAAAGTTAAGACTGCTTTATTAGGCTAATAATTGAGCAATTTTTCCACTGGTGAACTTTATTGTGTTGGTAGAATGTTGAAGATGATGATTTCTTTGCAGCCGTCATATTTTCACACAAGAAATAAGCAGAGAGCTTTCTAACAAAGCTAGTCATCGCTATCACTAATAACACAAAGAATTATAAGGAGGATGTTACTGGCTAACTCCAAGATTTATTTATTCATTAATTCATTAATGCATTCATTTATTCAATAATTTTAATTAAAATTTTACAGTTTGCCATGATTTCATAGAATATAGTGATTAATACTACTACTACTAATAACTCTAGATAGGTCCTTGTTTGCATCCCAATAGTTGTTGTGAGGCATACTCAAATAGCTAAACCAAATTTGTAATATATAAAGTGATAGCTACAAAGAAAGTGTAGAGTTAAGTGCCATAGGTTGTAAAACAAAAGAGAGAGAGTTCTTTAGGAGTTCAGGGAAGAGAGAGGTTGTTTTTGACTGGTGTGGTCAGGAAGTCTTTGTGTAATTGGTGATTATTGAACTGGATTTTATTCACATAACAGAATTTGAATAACTGCATTATCTGTCGTATAGTGAATACCCAAGTGAGGAAGGTAAAAAATACAAATGCATTCTTATGATCAGATTTCTGTTAATGAGATTGTGTATAGACAGAGCTTTTTTGATTGCAAGTATCAGAAGCCCAAATCAAACTAGATTAAGACAAAAAAGCAGTTTGTATTAGGAATCCTGGGGTATCTCAGAGAAACTGGGGACAGAAATTAAAGAAGAAAAATGAAGAATGTGTGCAGAAAGAAGCAGATTGTAGAGGAGGAGCATCCTGGTTGAGTTTCAGACTCCAGTTCCAGTGATTCATGAAACCCAGCTGCATTTCCTCTGAATCCCTGGAACTGACAAAGGCCTTGGTTTTGGTGCCCACCCTACATTAATCAAGTATGGTTAGAAATGGAGATACATATTATACTCACAAGTCAGCACTCTCAGTTGCTATGAAAGGAGTTGGAGTGTGGTAGCAATTTCCAGAAGGAAAGCATTCTACAGGAATAAGGGAGAAGTATCTTGGGAAAAAGGTGTCTACCAGACATAGATAGTTCTAAGGCCCTTTGAAATTAAATGACATACCTTACATTTATAGAATGATAAATGCAAACCGATGTGTACAACCATGAATTGTCTCACCTAAACTTCAACAGAGTCTTATGAGGAATGTTCTTTTATAACCACAATACTTACAGATGAGTAAACCCAGTCTTTAATGGGTAAAAATAACTTGATCAAGGTAATATATAAATCTGATAAGCTAGGGAGCCAAGATTAAAACACAGATACGCTGACTCAATGACTACACAATACGGCCTCAAACATTTTTGTGAAATAGTTGCAAAGCCAGCTTCATGGTTATATGATCAACACAGTCATACACGGCCACATGCTCAGAAGGGCCTCATGCTTGGGGTTTAGTGTTCTGCGATACTGTCTTGAAATTCTTAATACCTTTATCTTTGAATTTATGCTTTGTAAGTGATGTCCAATGGGACAATGGAGCTTGTACTAGGGGCTTGGAATCTCGCCTGATGTGCAACCCAGCCTCCCCCACTTCCCCGCTTCCTTACAAATGTCCTTGTGCTTAAGGGAGTGTGACATTCAATAACAAATCAAAAATATCAAGTCATGTTGTGGGAGAGACTGTAAAAGAAAAAAATGTATATGTTAGTGTCCTTAAGAAAACTTTTCCCCTTACTGTTTGAACAAGGAGTCTTTCATCTTCATTTTTCATTGATCACTGAAAATTATGTAGCCAGCCCTGAACAGTTGTTAGGAATGCTGTCTATGGCCAAATAGAGTTTCTGCGGGCCAAAACCAATTGCCTAACAAAGAGATAAAAACATTATCTGTAGTCTAGCTATCTCAGATCACAATCCAAGAAAAAAGTAACTAATACCATCAGATATGATTAAAGCAGGTGCATTAGGCCCCCATAACTAACTATCCAGAAGCATCATGGCATAGTGATTTTGAGTGCAGATTCTAGAACCAATTGCCTCAGTTCATATCCTATCTTCCTTGATGTGTGTCCCCAAGTAAGTTAGCATCTCTGTGTTTCCACTTCCTTATGTGTAAGGATGATGATAATAATACTAATACCTATTTATAGAATTTTTATGAGGATAAAGTGAGTTGATATATGTAAATATATGCAATATATATAAAATGTGCTTTGAACATTGCCTGGTACTTAATAAGTACTCAGTAAATTTCACTATTCTGAATAGCTATGGACCCAATATATGAGGACAATTCTATAGCATAATTAATAAATGTTATCACAGAGCTTGTGTCCAAAAAAAATTACTAACTTCAACTTGAACTTTAATTATCTCAAATATACAAGCTTACTAACATTGTTAGTTTCCCAGAAAATGTTTCCAGTGCTTAATAAGTCATGGAATACACAGTTCAATGTAATAAAATTTCATTCCATGAGGAAAATATAATGAGGGCACTGTGTAGAACATGTGCAATCTTGAAAAGTATTTGGATTTCAAGCAAAAATATTCTAAATTAAGTTGAACTTTAGTAGTAAGTTCAGCATACAATGTTTTTATAATTGTATGCCTTTAGTCTTGCAGCCCAAGAGGTCATGACTATAAATACACACAGAAGAGACCATTGCTTAAATGAAATTACATATATAAATCATCTAGCATAGTTCCAGGCATAAAGTAGATGTTCAATAAATGATAGCTATTATCATTAATATTGAAGTCTTTTGAAACCTCAGTGACTAGAATGTAATTTGACTCTCTGACCACTGGGTCATCTTTCTGAAGTGATTGAAACTGAGCTCTTTTAAAGGATTTCAGATCATCTATTATAATGCTGCATTTTATGGTTGAATAAATCAGTGGCTATTACCTTTTGGAGAAGAAAATGAAGAAAGGAATGTTATGAGAAATGTCACAAATGTGAATTTTATGGACAGTTTTATGAAAAAGCCATTAGACGGCAACAGTAGTTCACAAAGATGTTATGCTATTTAGTATTGTTACCTACAGGTGCTGACTGACAGTGTAAAATCAAAGAAGCATCAACTCCCAGAGCTTCGAGTACCTGTGGAAACATATAACACAGTGTCAGGCTTATAGAAGGCACTCAATAAATGCAAGCATCCTTGTCTTCTTCCTTTGAGATTGTATAGTTCAACGCACCCCCCGCCTCAGTTTTGCAAATGAGGAAATGAGAGGGAATAACCTGACAAGATTATACAAGTAATTTTCTGATTGAATAGGAAGTAGAATGTCTATAAAATGTCTCAGAAGACTCAGATCATGTTCTTCTCCATTTTGAAACAAACCAGTGAACCCTGAGAGGAGAGCTTGGTATACATAACAACATGAGTAGTGAGAGCTCCCATTCTCTTAAAAGCAAAGCAACCCAAAGCAGCAGTTACAACTCATAGAAACTCTACCCTATGAACAAAGACTCAGCTATCTCTGTCCCAGCAACTCCACACCCCCTTCTACCCAGTCTGCTAAACAATATTCCCTGCAAGAAAATGGCTAAAATAATCATACACTCTCCTAGAGCTAGATGAGACTTTATCCAAACTTTTCCCCAAAACAGGAATTCCTTTTCTACCATCTCTAACAGGTTTTATCTTGTGAAGACTAAAAAAAAGTCCAGTTCTTTCAACAATCCCTTGTATGGTTATTTTCTGAAACTTCCAGAGACACTGTAATTAAGCAGAGTCAATATTGATGTACCCAACTATAATAGATTTGATTATTGGTTCCGATTTTTCCCTCCCTCGTTAACAGAGTTATGCATCCACATACTTTGCCAGGTACATTTGTAGTATCCTCCCAATACGGGTGAAGTATACTTGGCTTTGTGACTTGCCTTGGCCAATGAAAGTTTACTGGAAATGATGTCAGTGAATGTTTAAAATGTACTGGCATGTATTGGCTTGTCCTCTTGCCCTCCAGTGATACGTCTTGAGAAGTATACTTCCTGAGTAGCTGCTAGTCCAAGAAGAAAAACAGGGAAAATGAGGAACAGACTTAAATCCAATTCATGATGTATCTGAACCCAATCAACCCGAAGTCGTAGTCAGAGATTGGCAAATGAGTCACAAACTCATGAGTGGGAAATATAAATGCTTGCATTGTAACTCACTGAGTTTTGGGGGCAGTTTATTACATAATATTGTTTGAAACAGTAGCCAGCCAAGACTTCCCATGATTGACTGCTGAGCATAGCCACAGTAGTCAAGAACCTAGGTATGGTATATGCCAGTAGATTTCTTTACTATTTTACTGAAAGCTTTTTTTCTTTTACAGAAGTCACTCTTAATGTGTGGTATCCTTTAGTTTTTTATCTTTCATTTGTTAAATAGAGGTATGATTGACATACAGAAAACGCTGTACATATTTAATGTATACTTCATGATGAGTTTAAAGATAAATATCAATTTTGCAGCAAACGGCAGGATTTCCTTATTCTTAAGGCTGTATAATATTCCACTGTATGTATATACCACATTTTCTTTATCCACTTATCTGCTGATGGATATTTAGGTTGTTTCCATGTCTTTGCCATTCTAAATAAAGCTGCAATGAACACAGGTGTGTAGATATTTCTTTGAGATACAGAGTTCAATTTTTAGGTGTATGGAACTAAGGGGAAATTTTAAAGAAGATTTGATGGCTGTGAGAGTTACAATACCACAAGCCAAATTATTGTGGGATCACAATTAGGCTTCTATTTTCTTTTTTTGCATTTATTTTTCAGCTGCAACTAGTTATGAGTCCCAAAATTGTACCTGCATTTTGCCACTGAATATCCTAAAAAAAGGCAAGTGGCCAATTATGTTAGCATGTGGCTAATTATGCACACAAGGAGCCAATTGCAAAAGTAAAGATGTACACCCCAAAACAAGAAGAGTTCTTTAGCACCTTAAGTCTTAGTAGCTTACACATATTGTGTGTTTATCACTTAATAAAGGAGTCAGGAATCATGATCAGATAACAACAAACATTTATATGTATGTATTTATAATTTTTTGAATTAATCACTGCGTTATGTGTTCTGGAAAATATTGAGATGAAATAGACTCTGTTT
Source organism: Balaenoptera musculus (assembly GCF_009873245.2). Taxonomy (NCBI): domain Eukaryota; kingdom Metazoa; phylum Chordata; class Mammalia; order Artiodactyla; family Balaenopteridae; genus Balaenoptera; species Balaenoptera musculus. The sequence continues at coordinate 67,655,369 of NC_045806.1, read as the reverse complement.
CTATTTTTTTTAATTAATTAATTAACTTATTTATGGCTGCATTGGGTCTTCAGTGCTGCACGTGGGCTTTCTTTAGTTGCGGTGAGCAAGGGCTACTCTTCGTTGCGGTGCATGGACTTCTCATTTCAGTGGCTTCTCTTGTTGCAGAGCACAGGCTCTAGGTGTGTGGGCTTCAGTAGTTGTGGCACACAGGCTCAGTAGTTGTGGCACATGGGCTTAGTTGCTCCACAGCATGTGGGATCTTCCTGGACCAGGGCTCGAACACATGCCCCTTGCATTGGCAGGCGGATTCTTAACCACTGAGCCATCAGGGAAGTCCTCTGTTTCTGCTTTTAATAAACATAGGGATTTGCTGAGATAAGACTTCTACACATGAAACAAAGCCAGTAATTAAAGACATTATACTAGAGGTTGTCTCTACAAAGTATGCTTAAAATGCAATAAGACAAACTGCAGTGTCTTAAATCAACACCTTTCAATATCCATTATTAGTTTAAGGATAATATACTGCCCCAAATCATGCATAGGTTCCATGAGTAAACTGAAAGTAATATTTATTTATTTATTTATACAAAATGAGATTGAAAAATTCATGAGAGTTTGCAAGAGAAAGAAGGAGATTGGGTGGTCTCTAATATTTAATTCTGTTGGAACTTTCCCTATATTTGTTTATTGCTCTAGGATTTATGGCTTTATAAAACAATAGAGAGATATTAAGGAGTATGAAGGAGAAAATAAAAGTCTTATTTTACTTATTTAACTACTTTTTATTTTTTTATTTGTTTTTGTTTATTGAAGTATAGTTGATGTACAATATTATGTTAGTTTTGAATGTACAACATAGTGGTTTGACCACTTAATGTGAAATGATTACTTGAAATGAAATGATTATGAAATGATCAGGCATTATGAAATGATCACCATGATAAGTTTAATAGCCATCTGTCACCATACAAAATTATCATGTTATTGATTATATTTCTTATGGTATATATTACATCCCATGGGCTTATCTTTTTTAATAAGTGGAAGTTTGAACTTCTTAATCCCCTTCACTTATTTCACCCAATCCCCCACCTTACCCCCTCTGCTAACCACCAGTTTGCCCACTGGATCTGAGGTCTCTTTCTGTTTTGTTTTGTTTATTCATTTGTTTTGTTTTTAGATTCCACATATCACTGAGATCATATGGTATTTGTCTTTGTCTGACTTATTTCACTTAGCATTATATATTCTAGGCCAATCCATGTTGTTACAAATGATAAGATCTCATTCTTTTTCATGGCTGGGTTTATTTATTTATATTTATGTTTATATTTATATATCACATCTTCTTTATCCATTCATCTATCAGTGGACACGGCTTGTTTCCATATCTTGGCTATTGTAAACAATGCTGCATTGAACATAGTGGTGCATATATCTTTTCAAATTAGTCTTTTTGTGTTCTTCAGGCAAATACCCAGAAGTGGAATTGCTGGATCATATGGTAGTTTTACTTTTAGTGTTTTGAGGAACCTCCATACTGTTTTCCATAGTGGTTTCACCAATTTACATTCCCACTAATAGTGCACAAAGCTTCCCTTTTCTTCACATCCTCACCAACACTTGTTATTTGTTGTCTTTTTGATGATAGCCATTCTGATAAGTGTGAGATGATATGCCATTATGGTTTTGATTTGCATTTCCCTGATAATTAGTGATGTTGAACATCTTCTCATGTGTCTGTGGCCATTTTTACGTCTTCTCTGGAGAAATATCTCTTCTGGTCCTTTGTCCATTTTTAAATCAGACTTTTTAATATTGAGTTGTATGATTTCTTTACATAATTTGGATATTAACCCCTTATCAGATGTGTCATTTGAAAATATTTCCTCCCATTTAGTATGTTGCCTTTTCATTTTGTTCATGGTTTCCTTTGCTGTACAAAAGCTTTTTAATTTGATGTTGACTTGTTTATTTCTGCTTTAGTTGTCTTTGTCTGAAGTGACAGATCCAAAAAATGTGTTTCTGAGACTGATGTCAAAGAGCATAGTGCCTATATTTTCTTCTAGAAGTTTTGTGGTTTCAGGTCTTACATATAAATTTTTAATCCATTTTGAGTTCATTTTCCTATATGGTGTAAGAAAATGGTCCAGTTTCATTCCTTTTCCTGTAGCTGTCCAGTTTTCCCAACACCATTTGTTGAAGAAGTTGTCTTTCCTCCATTGTATATTCTTGCCTCCTATTCCTGCCCCATTTGATATTGAATAAAACCTATTTTCCATGCCATTTAGAAGGTTTGAAAATATTTAAAATGTCATATACAGCAGAAAACTGAAAAAGCACTTGAGAAACCATCTCAAATTAAATTTAAATTTTCTTTAAAATTTAATTTTTAAGTGTCAGAAACAAAAGTTACTTTGCTACTTGTCCCTTCATTGATTTAATCTAAAGTCTTGATTAATGTGACAACCAACCTGTAATTACAAACAGTGCTTCTAAATCTTCTGGGTTATTAGAGGTGTCACCTACAAATTGGCACTTGCCATCTACCTCTACAAGGATTAAATTATGAGCTGCTGCAGCTGTTGGTCTTCAACACCCCCTGAAAGGAGTTCAGGGTGGAGATCAGAAATGAGGTACTCTGTGCTCTGGAAAAAACTGGCAGAACAGGTCTTCAGATCTTTAGATATTTTCAGGAGAAGATTTTATGAGTCCAATTCTTGCATCTCCTCATATCTAGAAAATCACTAAAATCTGATGTCTGCTCCTCATGAATAGCAGTAACCTTCATAACTAGCAGAAACCATCTGCAAAACATATGTACTTAATTGCGTGTACTCCCCCTTCACCAAAATCACATATATACTGACCTTCCCCCCTACCTCTTTGGAGCAGTTTCCTCAGAGCTATCTGAAATGCTGTCTCCCTGGCTATAGTCCTCATTTTGCCCCAAATAAAACTTAACTCACAACTCTCACATTGTGCATTTTTTTAATCAGCAGAGGGTAGATTATCATGTAATTCTGAATCACTCTGTTCTGTTCATAGCCCCCAGCATTCAGAGAGACTGTATTATAATGCTAATAGCACAAGGACAGTCTCCTGGAAATGGAATATCTTCAACCATTCTCCCAAGTCATTTGCTCTTCTTTAAAAGTGTAAATAGGACAGGGGAGAGAAATGTTTTTAAAGACCTTGGAATGCATACAAGTATTTATTGAGCTGCTGCTACTTACAAGTCATTGCTGTGGAAAAGAGGAAATGAAATGTAAAGTTCAGGATTTCAGAAAATTTAACACAGTGCTGTCATTCGTATATTTAGCCTGAATTACTTTATTCACATGGCCAAACATTTTTTATATTCAGGTTAGAGAATGCATAACAGTTTGATTAAGGGGGGGCTTGAGTAAAAGACAAGTTGAAGCACGTCTGATGAATGAAAGCCTAGGAAGTGATTTAGGACAGCAAGAGGTGAGCATGAGGCTGGAGGATGATGGAAGAATGATAGTCTAGAGTGGGGAGCTGGAGAAAGAGAGAAAGGAAAATGCTAAAGATAGACTTTTGAATACTATTTTAGCAAGGCTTCCATGTCTCCTAGACTATAAACTGTGGGGAAAGATCTGTTTGTTCCGCTTGCATATCTCCTTTAGTAGATTGTGAGGGCAGATTACCATTTTATTTCCAGGGCCTAGCCCAATATCTGCACAGAATAGACACTCAAGAAACATTTTTTAAATGGAAATGATTTCAGAGTCTCTTCAAATGATGGGTACCTGTTATTTTTGCATCAATATCTATTCATATTTAAGTCATTGGGGGCCAGAGTCTTATACTGCCCTGTACATCCTTAGGCAAATCCAGCCCATAAACACAATTTGTTTAGTCAATATGTAGTTTTAATTTTTTCTTTTATTAAATGCCCTAAGAAGGAGCATACATTCACAAGTTCACCTCAGCCATTACTACTGTATAATGCCCAGCATTCATAGTTCTCTTAAATAACTTGCATTGGCCTGAAGGCATTTGAGTTTGTGAACTGTTAAGTACTTGCTCCAGAATTGTTCTTATCTATCTTGCCTTCTCTTCTTGTCTCTCCCAATTTACGCAGTCATTTATTCCACGAACATTTTTTGACAATTTACTATGTGCCAGACCCTGTGATAGGCAATACTATGATGAATAAAAGACACATTCCTGAACTGGGACAGCTCACAGTATAGTTGGAGAGAAGGACAAGTAAATAACCTATTATAATACAGCATTGATAGAATTATGGATAGCATGACATAGGATTATATAGCTACTCATTCCCTTTATCTGTCGTATTTTCCTCTTTATCCCTTTCTCTTTTCATCTTTCATATCTATTTAGAGCTAAGAAGTATTTTAAACTCAGAACTAAGACAAGAAGCTTAGTCAAAATTTCTGCTCATCCAGATTGGAGGAAAATTGATCATCTAGACATTCACCCATCTTTGCAAAATAATGTCATGAAAAGCACATAGACTTTGGAATATAATGTAAGTTCGAATGATGATTCTGTCAATTTATAAATTGTATATATAAATTAAACTCTCTGAACCTCAATTTTTCAATTTGTAAAATGAGGATAATGATACTTATCTTATATTTGGGTTATCAAAGGATTCGATATAATATACCTAAGGCATGTTGCACACTGCCTAATACTTGGTAGGTAATCATTACTGGTAGTTTTTGTTATTCACTCATTCAGTGTACTTATTGAGCATCCATTATGTATATCTTTTGTTTCTCATCCATGCCTCTAGATTCTGGGGAAATAAGGTACTTCAGGGTCTAGTATTGACTATTTAATCTAAGACAGATAACTGAAACTATTGTTTTAACATTGCATCACAAGATAAAAATAATTCTGTAACAAAATAAAATTAGATTGTATTTACTTAGTTATTATAAGGCTCAAAAATGATTTATTAAATGTTGTAATGTTTGTATCTTCCAAATCTAAAAATTCAAATGAAAGCTTTACATTTGTTAAATTATAGATATAACACATATAGACTTTGGGAAACCCCCAACTTCTAGGCTTTGGCTGTCATCATGGGTCTCAAGCACTGGAACTTTCTAATTTTTAATTCATTATGTCATTTCTTGATCCTGGAAACTTAGGATACCCTATTATAAGAAACACACATACTCACATAATGTGCATGTATGAGGGAAATACTACCACTCAAAGAAAAAATCAACAAGGACAGGTGAAGACTCAAACCAAACTCATCTAGTTTGTGGGGGTACACTTACTGTAGGGAGGCAGAATAGTACAGTGTTTAAGAGTACTCACTCTAGAGCCAGATGTCCAAGTCTGAAGCTCACTCTAGCATTTATTAGCTATATGACCTTAGGCATTTTCAACAGCCTCTCTGACATAATTTTCTGTATCTGTGAAATGAGAATGGAACTAATAATTCCTACATTTTAGGATTATTATGATGATTAAATGAGTTAGTATATGTAAAGTACTTAAAATAATGGTACATAATGTGTTATATAAGCACCAGCTATTATTGTTGGTTATATAAGAAACATAAGGTAAGTATGACTTAATTAAATCCACAACCCTCTGATAAATATAAGTGGAAAAATTGGAATCTTTTCTGACTATTTCTAATTGGAGAGCAGGTGGGCTTGTGAGGCAGGAGCTGAAAGATATAGGAAATCTTTCTTGTAAATGGGCACAATACTAAGAGGATATCTGATTCATAGATGGTGAGTAGATCCAGTGAGGGAATGGGCTTCCAATGGAGCAGTGAGGAGAGGGGAAGAAACATTTAGGTGATAAGCCTTGGTAGGTTGCTATAGGGCTTGGGCAGCCAAGAGTAATTATTCAACAAGCCCAGAGATAAGTACCTAACATGAATTTTACCCTCTTAAAAATGTTTTTCATTTTTTTAAAATCGAAGTATTGTTGAGTTACAGTATGTTAGTTCCAGGTGTACAGCATAGTGGTTCAGTATTTTTACAGATTATGCTCCATTAAAAGCTATTATAAGATAATGGCTATAATTCCCTGTGCTGTACAATATATCCTTGTGACTTATCTATTTTATACATAGTATTGTGTATCTCTTAATCCCATATCCCTATATTGCCCCTCCCCCTTCCCTCTCCCCACTGGTAATCACTATCAGGGGAATCTATTGGCTTTTAGTATGAAAATTTTGTTATTCATTCATTCAATATACTAAATATTTTTCTATTAGAGTGAAGTTTCTAAACTTGGAAGTGTTCTAGAAAACAGCTATGAGTTAAAATTAAGTCATTATGATAGTCATAGATTAATTTTCATTTTCTTTCCAACTTCTATTCTGACTTGAGTGGTTGCTTTCTCCAAAACTGCTGGAAACAGAAAAAAAAATTGACATAATTTAAAAGCAGCTTAGAATACTATCTTTTGAAATTATGTATTAATCATTAGATTAAATTGTGTTAAATACTCAGTACTCATTTTTTTCCAAAATGAAAGAGGATAGCAAAGATGATTCTCAAAATGATATAATTTTATATGTGGGTGTTGGTCAAACTGCTAATAGATATTTTTCACTAGCTTTATATAATAGAAATCATAGTTCCAGAGAACCTAAAATGTCCCTTCATTTCTCTTTCTCTCTGGCAGAAGAAACCTCATTTGTAACAGTAGTGTTCTATTGCTGTTTTTGCTGGGGTTTGTAGTAATACTGAAAAATCTTACCAAATTCACTTTCAAAACAAAAGAGATGGATTAATATCTTTTAACCAAGGCCAGTATGACGACAGCTGACATCTAGTAGTCTGTTTGATTTATAAGATGTTTTAGCTTTTCTTGAAGGAGAAATTCTAAATATAGTTAATTTAGATAAGGATAATATATAATAAGGACTAATATCTGACCTAATGATCAGACAAAAACAACATGCTTTTACATAACATATAATTATGTTATAAAATTCTAGATGCTTCAAGATATTATCCAAGCAAATAATAATATTTTTCAAATATAAAAGAGACATGTAAATAATAGCACATGTAACTATATCACTTACATGACAAAAGAAAATCAGATCAATTATCAGTCTGGCTATAAAGGGGTCAGGTGGTTCATGGTTATGCATTTATGGAAGTGCAGAAGTATCTAACTTTTCTCCAAAGCATCAAAGGTAAGTTGTCACTAGTGACTAAACTAGACTCTATGAGTTTCTTACAATTCCTTAATAATTTCTGTCTCCACCATAATCAGTGTTTAGGTTTGTACTATTTTACATTTTTCTTATAGTTGTTGTCATGGGAACAAAGTAATACATATTATACCATTTTACTGTCTTATTACAAATTTTGCCTTAAGAATGGAATCATTTTGCCCACTTCTTTCTTGTTGCAATATTAATTGCCAGAATGAGATACACTAGTTTTAATGCCCAGTTCAGTCTGTGAAAGGCTATAAACATTTAATAGACTCATAAACACAGACTTTAACCTTTTCAATATTCTGCATTTTGATTGGCTGCTCATACTGCTTTATCCTTACAGGTTACTGAGACTGTAAACAGGAAGAATAGGAATGGATGGTGAATCATACTGCACAAACCCTGCAAAGGTCAAAGTTATTCTTTCACCTGGAATATATAAGGTTTCATAATTTCAAGGAAACTTTCTTGGATTTAATTGGTGATGGGTATAGACATAGGATAATATGTTTTTTAAGTGGTGGTGAGTACAAAGGAGATATTTAACCCTCTTTTCTAGGAATTCCTGCATTATTATAGCGGAGTTACTTTTGGATTCTCTTAATGAGGATAAGACATATTAATGGTTAAAATGCTTAAGCCAAGAGAATAGTAGTACTATTTGCCTACGCTTTAGGTTAGGAAATCCTGGCACATCTTTGTGTGCCAGCAATTTTCAAAGTCGTTGTGACAACATGTTATTGTGTTTTTATGTATTGTGAAATGTGTCACAAAGAATGTTACTAACGGTAACATTATTGCCTCTTTAAAAAATAAATAAAAAATAAATCAGAATAGATTCTAGGTTGTCTTGATGATATCACTCTCAAGTTCCTGCATTATAGTTAATGTCCAGGGAATTGTACATAATCCTGGCAAAAACCATTGAGTTTGTTGCTCATTTAGGTGTCAACTGTCATGTACATTGCAGTAGAGAGAAAAGGTGCTGTGAAGCACTGCAATAGTATATACTAAAAAGGGAATTTTCTTTTCACTCTGTTTAGATACATTTCAACCATATTAAAATGTTCCTTGTAGTATAGAATATGGAAAAGGAGGAGAGATGAACCAAACAATAAGAGCTAATATCAAATGAGTACTTCCTATGTATCAGGCACTAAGGTAAGCATTTAGCATGGGTTGTATTTTTAATTTTTACAGCCTTATTAGATATGTGCAATTATTATCATTCCCATTTTACAAATGAGAAAATTAAACACAGAAGTTAAAGGACTTGTTCAATGTCCCACAGGTAGTTAAGCTGCAGACCTGGAATTCAAAACCGGGTCAAAATCCAGAGTACAAAAAAAAAATCTCTAAAAGCTGTAGTGATTTTAAAATTCTTGGATGTGGCAGGTACTCAATAAATGTTTGTTCAACTAGTGAATAGCTCTTGAATCATTAAAACCATATCTCCCCAGGAAGTCCATACCTAGTTTTTAGGGGATTATCCCTTGGGTACTCACTTAATTGCATTGTCTTTCCCTGGGTGGATCTGGGGCTGGCTTTGTAAACAAGCATCTTACAGGAGAAGACTATAAAACAAACCAGAAAGCAACCCAGGTGGATAACCAGAGTTTCCATAGTCACAGTGTGGGTTTAGGAGCGCTATAAGCACCAGAGACAGGAGATTAATTCTAGTTAAAGAAAAACTCAGAACAGGCTGGGTTTATTCAGACACTGCTACTCCCAATGCCGAAAAAAAAAAAAAAACAAAACAGAAAGTCAAACTTTAGATTCATGAAAATTACTGAATGACAGGAATAGAATTTGTACCAGCTTTTTTAATTATTAAAATTGTGCCTTGGTTTTTGAAATTAAAATTTTAATGGAGATAATTGTAGATGTATATAAAGTTGTAAGGAATAATATAGAAAAACTGGTGTACCCTTAACCCAGTTTCATCCAACAATATGACATAAATACATCTGGGTTGGTTTTTGACAAACTCAAAATGCATTTGATCAGTCAATTAAGGTCCCTTTGGAGCATTGCTTGTTATTGCACTTATATGACTCTACCTAAGGTGTATCTCTGTTCCCTGAAGAGCATGAGTGACAGCAGTGGCAGTGTGCCCTAGAAGACTTAGGTAGGAAAAGAACATGGTCATATGATTGTCCACTGTGTTTCTAACCCCTTCCCCTAAGATAATCATGCTCCTGCCTCCCATTACTCTGTGCTTATGAATGCAAATGCAGGACCACTGGGAAAATTTTTCTTAGTCCTCTGATTATTTTATCAGTGCTAGGGAATGTATTTTACACAGACCATATTTCCCCCCAGAAAATTGGAAATTTTGAAGTAGTGCTACAAGCCTCACTTTGTTGAATGCATTTGGAAGAGGGAAAACTGCATTAAAGAAAAAAGAAGACAGTGTGCATTCCACACTTAATGAGTTTTTGTTAAAGATTCAGATTCCTTCAACTCTGAAAATTATCCTAACAAGTCAACTAAACAGTCACACTTTAAACATCAATGCCATTTTCCCACAAGTTTCTGAATTCATAGAAATTATTTCATCCATTGCTTGTCAACAAAAAGGCACTGCAGGAAATCTCAATGAGGCTGGCTTTTAGCTGGGAACAATTTGGTTACAAAAAGTGCTTGCCACACTCGTGGGGTTTTTTCCTTCCCTGTTTAAATCGCCATACCCTTAAGCTTACCAACAGAAATTTCCGGTCTGGAAATGTATTTTCCATGTTCTTCTTTGCCTATTGTTTTTACCATGTCATTAATCTCATACAATGAAATCCATAGTGGGAGCAGAACAAATACACAGAAACTCATTTTGGAGTATGATTCTCAGCACCTGCTGGTGAGACTTTCACTCCTTAACTCAAGCACAATTACTAGTTGCAGAACTGTGGATAGACTAATCCTCTAATAGTGGAAGAGGTGAAAATAAGAGGAGGGAAGCATTTTGCATTACTCATGTTACCTGCCATTTATCCCAGGTTTTTAAGTGTGGAGAGGAGGGACAGGAAGAGGGTTTTAGAAGCTTGCAATGTGTTTTTCCTTCTGCACTTTATCCCTGTATAAAATTTTCCTTACAAAAATAATTCAAGCTCATCAGAGCTGAATTTAATTTTAGGAATTTGCAAATGCTGCTATGACACTCAGTGTCTATACACATAAGTCAACTAACAATTGCATCTACTGGGGTTCAACGAAGATATGCAATATTATCAAAATAGCACAAACAACTGCTGTGTTTGAGTATGAAAGTGTACTACAAAGAAGGAACAATAAAAATATAGAGTAGTGACACCCAATTTGGCAAATAATACATATCTTCAGCACTCCCAGTTCTCATTTAATTAACAGTTAGTTGTGTATATTTCTATCTTATTCCTATTTTCCCTAGGGATTATTAGCTCCTCAAAGCAAGGTACATACTCCACACCTTTCACTCCCCAATGTCTCCCCAATTTTCAATGTCTTGAAAATTGTATGCACTCAATAAATATGTTTGTTAAATTGGATGTTGTTACTATTTCTGTTCTACCAGTTACATATAAAATCTGAACATATTTATTCAGTTAAAAAATTACTGGGTTTTGAAATTCATATGTTTGTATGTGGAAAGGTGGAGAATAGCTTTAAGCTATTATTATGCTGCCTCATTCTTGTCATTTTTTAATTTGACATTGAGCTTTGAGCAGGCACTGCACAATTCTGACAGCCAGAGGCATGGAATAGGGTCAGGGCAGGCACAAAGAGTTTAAAATAACACATATTTTCCAGGAAATACACAGCTTCTTTGCAGGTAGGTTGATTTTTTTAGTGTGTTTTCCAGAAAATTTAAAACAAAAATGCTTTCATACTATCAGGAGGTAATGATAATATAGTTTGTGCTGCTTTTACTAAAAAAGGGGTTGCCATTTACACCATATATCTCCTTGTCAAAAGGGTTAAAAGTGAGCCAGAAAATAAATTACTTTCAATTTAAGTATTAATGGTCTCTCTCCTGAAAGTCCCCTTCACCTTAATATATTTGGTTGGCCAAAAAGTTCATTTGGGTTTTTCCGTAACATCTTATGGAAAAACCTGAACAAACATTTTGGCCAACCCAATATTTAAGACCTATCAAATCCACTTCTCTTCATCTGAACAGCTTGGTCATTTTTACAAAATACAGACTTATATGTGGGTGGTGTTAGTGGAGGCATGGGAGGGTTACTGGCATGGTGATTATTAGCTTAAAAACCATTCAATGGTTACTTTTAAAATAGTTACTCCAGAGTGTATGTTGTGCGTGTGTGTGTGTGCACTTGCACGTGTGTATAATTAAAAGCAGCCAAGAGACTGTGATTTTAAAATTGGCTATTCTTCTATTTAAGCATTTTTAACAGATATGTGTAACAATTTTAATTTTAAATATTACATAATTTAAATGCACAATTACTTTTGAGTATCACTGGTCTGTCACTTACTGAATAGCTTATTTTTCTACAAAAGTCTTGAAGACAAATTTAAGCAACAATTATCAAATGTATGAGAATTCATTTTATTTCTTTTTTTCCTCTTATAAGACACGAGTTTAAAATGTAAGACTTTATTCCTTTACAATGTGAGCCCAGATACTTTCATACTCTCCTACAGCAATGAATGAGACCCATGGCATATACTGCCCTTCAATTGTCCACAGAACTCCTATTGATATTAATGAGTTTTTGCTCAAACTGATTGTGGTCATTTTATGTGGCCTGAAGTGGTCATTTTGTTGTGATTTGCATATTGGTCACTGCAGGGTATAGTATATATATCATTTCTAAAGTGCCTAGGGATCTTTACAGAGGAAAGGTGGTGCATAAATTGAAAAGATTATTATTGCCTTTATTTTAAATTCTTCTGTTTGTGAGTTCTCTAAATCATGCATAAATACAGTACAAAGTGCAAATCAGATGTGCAGAGAAAACTCCAAAAATAAAATTTTTTTAAACCAGCAATTTTGAAATTATCCACTTGTAGAAGTATTTTTAATCCATTGAAAACAAAGCTAGTTCATTTTCTAATTTGACAGACGACATCAAACCAGGACTTGCAGAAGCATAGCATTAAGGGGTAGAAGGGAGTATAGGATTTGAACTTCCACTATGGGTGCAATCCCTTCTATAACTACTCCTTAGTTCTGCTCTAAGGAGGTCAGTGAGGAGCACCTAAAGAGCCAATATCATCAACGAATCCATGGACAGTGATGGAGGGAGGACTCAGGGTGGATGAAAGAGCTACTTTGAAATGCTACTTTAGTTTCACTTTTAATGTAAAATCTGGAGAAGTTAGGCTTTTCTCTCCCAGGATAAAACATGAAAAATGAAAGTTATTAAGGAAAATATGTTTATCTAGAATTTCAATTACTCTCACCCTCAAGGCTCAGCATTCAGAATTTTGGGTTAAACATACTTGGCTCTTCTTCCTATGATGAAAGAAATTCATCTGTAGAAAATTGCTGTTTACTGTTGAGCAAGTCAACCCCTATCCCTTAACAGTGGCTATTATACACTATTTTGAACATAGTCCCTGATTATGACAACAGATATCACAAATCCGATTTTTTTGTTATTTTTCTAGGCCACCACAGGTTCAAGACAGACCTCTGTCTTTGATTCTTATATTTTCTACATGTGTTATATACATGCAATTCTGTGGGAACAAAGAAAAAAAAACTGATGTTAATTAAACATGAATATTACCAACACCACCACAGGTAGACTGTGAATAGTAAAACATTAAAACACTATATACCTCTGTGCAACATGTCCACCTAGATAACTTTTTTCTGCAGTTTTGAATCATGTGCCATTTGAAGCCGAATAAGCTACTGCCCCTGGTCCATAATCCTCTATTTTCTGTGCTTTAAAAATATGACATCAAGCAGTGATTTTAGCAGGTAGAATGGGTATCTATGTGGTTTTCTGTGCTCAAAATGCAAGTATTATGGAAGAAATAATCTTTTACCAGATATACATTCTGTGCAACAAATCTGTTTTTAATATTGGTCTGGTGGGGAGATACTAACATTACTTTCCATGCTCACTTTTATAGGAGGCTTTTCCATGTCTATGAAAGGGGGGCAGAGCAAAGATTGATGTCAGATCTAGTCAAATCTGGGAGATAATCAGCCACATTATAATGAGATTCTCCTGTATGTGAAAAATAACTGGGAAGATAAGAAGCAATCAATATTAAAAACATTTATGACCCCCATTCCTGCCAAAAATCTATGCTGATAGACATTGTTTACAAGATGACAATGCATGCAAGCAGTCAGTTCCGTGTGTGTGTGTGTGTGTGTGTGTGTGTCAGAGTTTGGGGGAGGATCTCTCAAAGTAGTTTTTTTTTTTTTATATTACATAGAAAAAAACCAAAAGTTTGATAATAGTGATTTTTTTTCTTTACAACTGGCTATACCAGAATAGTATGGGCACAGTCTGTGTAGCTGGAAAGATGAAAAGACATACTTAATGAATTGGTCAATGAGTTGATTTCTTTCCTGTCTTTGAGCACAGTCTGCTTTCTGTTAAATCATCTAGTCTGTGTGCAAGTGCAGGGATAGAGGGAGGGTGTGGGGAGAGGGGGCATGTTTACAGTTGTGAGTGTGTCTATGCACATATATTAAATAATGTAGAGTTTCACCCAAAAGCAAGTTGTCCCATGATTCCCTTAGAGAGTGAAGCCACCTCATAATAAGGCCTTTTTGATAGTTAACAAGCTCCCTTGGAAAGCATCCAAGATGAACCCATCTTTTACTAAATCTTCCTTGATAAGGGAACCCAGTGTCCCAGCTAGTGAGTAAGATAATGTGTGCATAGGTATAAGTTCTACAATCATATTTATGAAAGAAAGCATAGTGATCTAATGTATTTTTCACTGGAAGGCACAAGGGATTAATTTTGTGGATTCTGTTTACTAGAAAAATAGTCTAGGGTCATTGTATGTGATCCTTCTGTCTCCACCTTTTTAGAGGTAACAGAAATTAACTGGACTTTGTTTTGGAGACTGCATTTCTTTAAATAATCCTCTAATTTTTGAAATGTTCCACTAGCAGGGCTCTTAAGAGGAGATACTTTTATTTCATCTTAAAAAAATTGATTTCAAATATATTTTATATTCATTTTTCTTAATGCTTAAAAAATTAACATATACAAATGAGTAAATTGGAGGATTGCTATTTTTAAAACTACTATCTGGGGGTATGTATAAAAATGTTTTATCCTTTTATATTACAGAATGGATGAGTATTGAGTGGTATCAATTCACAGGGTATTGTTTTGCATTGTTACTTTTTCTTTCTTTCAAGACTTTTTTGAAAGGGTCACATGTTTGGATTTTTAAATACCAAATCATAGAAATAACTTTCACAATTCTGAGGTGCCATATGCATCTTTAAAAATATCTGACAGGTGGAAAAAATACATTCTTTTCTTTGGAAAACTATGTTTTAACCTCTAATCATTTTTTACTTCTCCATTCTCCCCCTTCTTCTCCCCCCTCCTTACTAAAAAAGATATTTTGAATAAAAACAGAAAATTATTTTTGCTTTCACACCATTAAATATGGTTAAGTATTATTTTTCCTTTTGAGCCCACGGAATCTTTTTATGGGAGAGAGAGATACTGCTGTGAAGGACTGAGAGAAACTGAGGCCAAAGCTGCTTCTCCTACAAAGGAGTTGGTTGAGAATTGGGTGGTGACAACCTCCATACAAAGAATGTCCCAGGCAGAGGCACCAACATCCCCTGAATTTTAATGAAAATGTCATGGTAATGATATAACAAGGTTGATAAGGAGGTCATCATAAAAGCCAACTAGGCCTTGGTTATATATTAAGACAAAGAAAAGAGACAGTAAAGGAAACGAGTCTCATAAATATGTATAAAATATATGTAGTCAGTAATACATAGTAAAATACTGATAGAGAGGTGTCTATATGTATATATTTATACACGTAGTATCTCCTAAAATATCCACTTATGGTTCCATTAAAGAATGGAGAATACACTGTTAGTTGGTTTCTGTGTGCTTTAGTAAGAAAAGGTATAACTTTTTAATCAATTCAAATTTTTTCATAGGATACTGAAAGAGAAAGAGATTAGGTGATATGAATGGAAACAGAAACAGTGGGTTTAAGACTATGGCTTTTGTGCTTGTAGATACATCTCTATAAAATCAGTATTACTTATAAAGAGAGATAGGCCCATGAGTATGCACACAACATGTAGCATATTTCATACACAACACTCACATGTGTATGGTGCACTGTGCAACTGTAAATTATTAGACAATCTGAAAAAATGATAATCATTACCTTTTAAAATAATTAAATAATTTTGCTCTGTCTAACAAAAAACACTTCAGAGTATAAATTGAAGAGAGTTTTACTATTGGAAAATTATACTTAAATTTATTTTCTGTTACTAAAAATACATCTACAAAAAAAGTTGGTTAAGGCATGTGTGTACATACAAAGCTTTAAAATATAACTGCTTCTGTTTTAGTAAATTACTCCTCAGCCATCACTACATGTAACTGTCCCTTATTTTATTTAGGGTCTTTGATAAAATAATAGAGGTGAAATTGTATGTAGGAGTGGGAAGAAGAGTAATACATCAAACTTTTACTCCAAATGTCTCCATGTAATCTATTTTCCTTCCCCCAAAACTCAGATAGGAATGGACAGAATTCAGCCTTATTGGGCAACACTAAGTGGACAAGAGTTTACCCAAGTTTATGGGCCTTGGAAGAGCCTTAAGAAGTAGAGCACTTCTCCTTGCATATAGTCATCTTTCCATTCCTCATCAGGGGAAGGGGGCAGGGGAATGGGGACTCACCTACCAGAAGGGCATCAGCTGGGAATGGGGAAGAAGAGGAAGGGGGGTGGTTGCAGCTAGTTGAGATGAAAGCCTCAGCGAAGATCTGGGCCCAGTTTCAAGAGGAGCAGTTCCAGAGAAGGGTCTAACTGCTGGACTAGAGTGAGACACACTCCTTTTGGAGAACGTTAATATGACTTCACCTCCTGAAATGAACACCCTGCCCTATCAGCCTTCCCCAACATTCCGGGTGTGTTTTGCATGATCGTGGGTGTGATAACAAGCCACGCTGTGTGACTGTATGAAAGGCCAAAAGTCAGTGAGAGAAAATCAAAAATTAATACAATGACTAATGATTTCTAACCTGAAGCAAAGCACATGCAATGCTCACCCGGAACCTGCCTCTGTTTAAACGCTTCACTTCACACACCACACAATAAAGCCAGGAGAAGAAGACAGATTTTTTTTTTTTTTGGAAAAATGTTTTATTTAAACCTTTTTAATCTTTTACAACAATAAAATATTGCATCAATATAAACCCCTTGACTAAAACTGTTCACATCAAATATTACAGCGAATTGTTTTACTTTTGACACCCAACTCATCTTTGAAAGAGTTTCCTTTTAAACACAATGCAGAATTTATTGAAAATAAATAATTGCTGGCAACTGCAATAGGCAATTTGAATAAAATAGTTGAAAAAGCAACTCTTAATGAAAATAGCGTTTATTATACATCGGTTACTAAATGAATAAACTAAATGATCTTTCTTTAAATTAATAACTTCAAAAACGTTTTATACAAAACTGTACAATTATAAAGTCGGCAGAAATATTTGGGTTAACTCAGGTTTGAATAATAGCGCTTAACTGCAAAGAAAAAAAATCGAAACAAACAAAGAAAACCCTAACAGTTGTAAAACATGAACTCCTTGTGGGGGGAAAAAATCCCAGAACTGAAACCCAACTACCAACAGAATGAAGAAGCTTGGCAAAAAAAGAAAAAGGATCTGGGATTTGAATTAACACATGCTCTTCGACCGACAGCTGGGGGAGACACAGTGTGGTGGACCGGGGCCCTGGCAGCCCTTACTAGCGCATCCTCAAAAAGCGGCCATAGGCTTTCAGGTCCTTATAGGTAGTTTGAAGCTTTGTCTACCGCAGCTGCGTCTGGAGGTCGGGACAGGCGGCCGGCCCGGGCTTACGGAGCCCCCAGCCAGGTCTGGCGAGCAGCGACTGAGTGTTTGGGTGCATGTCCGGCCCAGCAATGTGTGCTCCTTGGGAATGAGGTGAGCCTCCGGACCTGGCATGTGGACATGAGAGCTAGCAATAAAGCCACAGCAACTGCATAAATTTTGGTTCTCTACACAGACTAGCGAGATTTTTTTGTAGTTTTTTTTTTTTTTTTGTAAATAGTAAGACGATACACACAGCTATCTACACACACACGTTTGCACGCGCACGCACACACGCACAGAGACACATACACACAGAGAGATATAAAAAGAAGAAGAAGAGGAAAAAAACCCAGCCACCCGGGCGCTCGCTAGCTAGCTCAGTCTTCGCCATGGGCTTCTACCAGCTGTGTTTGTTGGAGGCGCGGAGATGGCTCCCCATGAGCCCACTCAGAGACAGCCGTATATACGGGAGAGGAGGTGGTACGCGGCTAGACCAGAATCCCTGCGACCTTTGCCACTCATTTCATTGTCCTTCTGCACAGAGCAGAGAACGCCGGTCCACCACCCCCTCTCCACCCTTCCCGGAGGGTTTCTCACTCACGGAACAGGCAGTGAACTGGAGGTGAAACGAACTGGAAAGCGTTGACCCAGTCTGTAGCCAGCGTCTCCGGGTCGGGTCGTCGTCTCCAGCTAAAGCAATCGGGTGTGAAGGCAAAGTCCTTCGCCTAGAAAGGCCAAGGTGGGATCGAGCTGGCAGTCGGCCTGGCAAGGCGCGGGGCGGGTGGAGAGCTCCGAGTGCAGGCATTAAGGACTTCGGGAGGCGAGGAGCACTCTCCGCTCCTCAGGAAGACTTCTTTCGCCCGGTGCAGCTGCGGAATCCTTCCAGGGCACCCAGATGCGCTGTGGAAGCCTGTGGGGGCTCCACAGTTGCGGGAAGGAGGGCAGAAAGCTTCGAAATCACCTCTCCTCCTTCGTACTAGTTTGCAAACAGAATCGGCTGCCTATTCTGCCTACCCTAGGCACTCGGCTACCCCCCAGAAAAAAAATTTTATATATATGTGTATGTATATATATACACATACACATATATATGTATGTATCTCCAATATCATCAACAAACTCTCTCCACTGTACCCTCTCTTCTCCATACAGATTTGGGATAGGGGATCAGTGGATGGGTAGGCATCTCTCCCCCTCTTCCTTTTCTAAGCAATTAAAAAACCATCAGCTCAATGAAGGAATAATAGTAGCAATAATAATATGGAGTGGTCGATTAGATACAAATTGTCTCACAAATATTGTGTACAGCTTATAGTAAAACACCGCAGACATTTAGAAACGCTATAGAAGTTTTAAAAAATGCAAAACTAGTCTATTGTAAAACAGATTTCACCTGAAATACAGCTGCTATAACCAAGGCGCTGAAAGGTTATTCAGAGGCACACATCTGTCTTCCCACCCCCCTCCCTCATCCCTACCCCGCCCCCAAGTTACCCCACTCCTTTCTCTTCCTAGAGAGGAGCGACCAAAAACAAAACAAAACAAAAACAAAAACAACAAAAAACCTTACTCAAAGTAAACAATATATATTGATCAGCAGAAAAGGTTGGAGGGAGCTGTTGCCTGGCGCAGGGGATATGAGGTCCCCGCCTGGACCGCTTAAGGCAACTGTGTATCCGCGTTGAGAAGCCTGAATGAGTGTGTGTGTTTTCTTTCTTAATATGTTAGAATCCCCTGTTTAAAAAAAAAAAAAGTGGAGGGAGGGGGAAAAGAAAGAACGAACAACAAAAAAGAGAGAGAGAGAGACAGAGAGCTAGAGAAATAGCAATTAAAAAGCTGGAGTAAAAGGAAGAGAGTGGAAGAGAAAGAGAAATCCGCGCTGCTCCCAGTGCGGCCGGTTCCTTCCTCGCTTCCTGCAGTCAGAGATCGTGGCAGGACGTGTCTGTTTTCACCGTGTGCGTGTGCGAATAAACCTCATGTGGCTGCTGATCCCCTGGTGGAGTCATTCTTTTCTCTTTCTGTCTTCGATTACAGAACCAGACACGCACCACTTCTTTCTCCAACTGGAGGCTGTCTGCCAGCGAGGAAATCTCCTGCGCGGCAGGCTTGGGACACTTGAGGAAATGCGTCTCCAGTACGCCCTTGACACTCACCTCGATAGAGGTTCGCTTCTTGCGCTTGCGGCCCTGCGCCGCGATCTTGTCAATGCTGGTCGGACTCCCTGTGGACGAATCAGCCTCCTCCAGCCACTTGTTCAGCAGCGGCTTCAGCTTGCACATGTTCTTGAAGCTCAGTTGTAAGGCCTCGAACCTGCAGATGGTGGTCTGAGAGAACACGTTGCCGTACAGTGTGCCCAGCGCCAGCCCCACGTCAGCCTGCGTGAAGCCCAACTTGATTCTTCTTTGTTTGAACTGTTTGGCGAACTGTTCCAACTCATCGGAGGTTGGTGTCTCCTCGTCCGAGTGGTCCTGGCAGTGGTGCGAACCTAGGTCGCCGTGGTCTGGGGGTTCCCGGAGCACTGGGTGTAAGCTCTGCGTGGAGGCAGAGGCCGGCGGTGGAGTGAGTCCCCCGTGCTCCAGCATGCCGCTCACCGTGAAGCCCGGCTGCGAGTACACGTTAAGGGGTTGGCTGCTCGACGTGATGGACGGATTCGGAGCCGGGCTCGCCCCCCAAGCATTCGGGTGGTTAGTGTGCGGAGAGTGGTGGGCGACGTGCGGAGAGCGGTGATGGATGATTGCGCCCAACTGTAGGTCTTCGCGCCCAGGCTTCACGTCTTGCTGTTCCAGGGGGCTGGTGGCCAGTGTGGAAGACCATGGGCCTCCATCGCTCAGACTGGTCACCCAGTGATGCCCGAGGGGATGCCCATTGCTAGGAACTCCCTGCAAGTAATCACTTTGGAGAAGTTTCTGAGGGTTTCGGAAAGGACTCCCCTGCTGCATGCCCGCAGAGTCCGCATGGACCATAGAGCTGGAACTGAGAATGCTGTAGGGATTCGAGGCAGCTGTGGCCATGGTCGGTGAGGATCCCCTACTAGTTATAATGTGGCAAAGGGAGCAGCTTCAGCCTTTGACATCTATGGTACAGGGGAGCTAAAGCCGCGAAAGCGAGTTACCGGCACCCGCCGAGGCCAATTGCAGCGCGTCTCGGCCTGGCCTTCCACGGACTCGGCCAATGGCGGCGCGGGAGGCCGGGCTAGCTTTCCAAATTAGGCTGGCGAAGCTCGAGAGTTTCTGTGAGACCCAAGCAGGAAGTGAATCAATCTTTCGGCTCCATTGGCTGCCTAGTGCTGAGTGACAGGAGCTCATTTGGTTAACCCTTCCCCCCACCTCCTACCGCTCTCGGACGTCGCGGATGTTAGTAGAGGAGGGGTAAGGATGAGAGGGATGTGCGTTCGTGTGTGTGTGTGTGTGTGTGTGTGTTTGTGTTTGGTGGGGGATAGGGGTGAGGCGGCAAACTGGTTTTAGAACTCTTTTTAGGTTATTTAGATTAACCTAAATAAAGAAGAATATTAAGAAAACAATATAACCAGTTTAAATGTCTTGTAGATTTTAGCGGATAGGGATTTTCCTCAGGTTAATTTGGCGTTCTCGGTTAGTTGTGTGCGGGGGAGTGAAAAATAAAATGCCACTACAAACTTTGAGCAAAGGAACGTCTTCGATAGGACCCTAAATCTGTGAGACTGAAGCCCATGATTCCAATAAGAGCTATTTCAATGTGTTTAATTTCATTTTATCACTTATAAGAAACTCGATACCAAGGTCAGAAAGCATCTAAGAAAGAGATGCCCAGATCCTTCTGAAAAGATTGATTTAGGGCATGAAGCACTGGAAAATTCTGAGAAAGTATTGTAAAATCTAATGTGATACTGGCAAAATCCAGTTATTTTGAAGTTTGTCTCCCAATTCAGTTGGTTAATTGGTAGACTTGCGGGTTTTTTTTGTTTTTTTTTTTTTTACTGCTCCGTGTCAACTCCCATCAGAGGTCCCACAAATTTTGTCAGGGGCAAGTCTTGCTGAAGTGGGTAACCCTCCTACGCACTCACCCCAGACACTCAGCGAACCTAGTCCCAATAGGTACACAGGAGAATATTCATGACTACCTGCGCCCAGTGTTGTCCCCTAGGAAAATTGTTTTTAACACACACTTCTTCAACCCACCACCAATCCCACATATGTTGAAGAAAATGGGAAGCATTTAGTGTGCCCTGGAAATTCAGAGAGAGAGAGAGAGAGAGATGACTGGAGGGCTGTTTGGCATTAAGTACCGCCTCCCCCAACCCCAACCCCCCCCCCCCCCGCCCCATTCCCATCAAGCTTGAATTTACTTTCAGTTTGGGAAGACGGGACTGTTTTTACATTTTGGTTAAAGGAAAATAGAGCAAAGACTTGTATTCCGCCTAAGCTTTTATAAGTTCGGGAAGGACAAGTCTATGTGCTCCACAGCCCCGTGCAAATGCGTTGCTTGTAAGCAGAGTGGGTGAAATGCAAAGATTTTAGATTTGCTCTAGCTGGGAAAAGGCAACATCGGATACCTAGCACGATCTCTGAAGTTAAAAAATGACCTTTCATTGCATAATTTTGAAGATAACCTAGTTGCATAATTATATTTGCACTTACAGAAGACGGCATCAGAGTTCCCTTATTGGTTTAAAATTCCATTAAATATATTGCAAGAGCTCCTAGGTTAAGCTTGATTTAAATTTGCATACATTTTCATATATTTAGCAGAAATAAAAGAAGGCTTGCAGCTACCAGAAAGTCATTAAGGCATTAGTTTCTCTAAGAAGACAGATCTGAAGAAAATGCAAGAAAATGAGAAAAAAATAAAAACAAGGTGAGCTTATTCTGACATTCCTTTATATAGCTAAAGAGCCTATATTTCCTGTGAAATGAGTAATTTCTTATGAGAGCACAGTGCAGTAAGAGCTTATGTTGGTAAATGTAAACTGTGTCTATTATGCAGGAAAGTCTGGCATCTGGTTGAGATCTATTTCTTTCTCTCCCTCTTAAAAAAAGGATAAACACTTAGTAATTATTGGTAGAGAGGATCATTTGCCATCTTCTGCCCTCCCCCTTCTCCCTCATTGAAACTGCTTTCATTTGCTGGTGTCCTATTGTAAAGGTTCATCTGCTTTTAACCTAGAAATTGATTTTTTCCTCTCTCCCTTCCCTTTCCTCCCCTCCCCTCCCCTCCCCTTCCCTTGCCTTCCCTCCCTTCCCTTCCCTTCCCTCCCTTCCCCTCCTCTCCTTTCTCCTCCTCTCCTCTCCTCTTCTCCTTCTGCCCAGGAACGTCCTTTCTTTACTGCCAACTGTGTGTATCTTCCTTTGCAAGAATGCAATCTCATTTGTGCCTGAACTTTTGCTTCATGAAGAAAAAAATAACTTGTTAAAATTAAACAAAAATAAAAGTTTTCCGGCGCTCTGTTAGACTGTCTTTTCAAGGATCCATTTGCCAGTCTGGGTTGGGTCAGTTTAGAGGTCAGAGGGAAACACATTGAAGAAACTATAGGAGCAAAAAGATCATGATCATTGCCATGTTGTTGTTGTCGGTGGGTTCCCCACCCCCACCATTGCAGCTGCGTTTGGTTGAAAGAGTTGTTAATCTTAGCCTGGCCATTCAGGGAGTTAAGGCAATTATCAATTGATAAGACTTTTGCATGAAGAAGAAGTGGGTCCTCTTCCAATTCTGACTTGCCTGAGTTCTTAAAAAAAAACCTTCCTCTTGCCTGTGGCTTCGGATCTGGCTCTGAGCGAAGAGGTAAGGCCAGCCGCGGAAAAGTGGTTCAGACCTTTTGCCCCGAGGCTGGTTGGGGGGGGCGGTGGTGTTGAGGACGGGGCATCTGCACCCAGCGACAGGCTTTTCCACACCGTTGCTTTGCAGTCTTTTAATATAAGAATAGCTTCTGTCAGGAACAAAAACCGATGTTAGTTGCCTTTTTCCTTTCCATTATTTCCTTTCCTTTTTCTTTCTTCCTTCCTCCTTTCCTTCTCTTTCTTTCTTTCTTTCTTTTTTCTTTCTTTCTTTCTTTTTTCTTTCTTTCTTTTTCTTTCTTTCTTTCTTTCGTTTTAATAATTAGTTCCCATGAATATAGATACTGCCTATTGAATTCAGGTGGAATCATGTCCTTTAGCAGCTGAGATAGAATCTCTTGCACATTAGGTGCTTTGTTTTTGAAGAAAATATCTGCATATAGTCAAATCTTCTTGCTGTTCTAACTAATCTGCTGGAGAGGTTTCCTTCGCCTTCTCCTGTCAGTCTAACTTCCCAAGTGTAACAGATGCCGCTCTCAAGCGCTCCTTTCTGCGGCTTCTCTTTATTCAGCCTTGCATATTTCTCCCCATGATCTGGGTTTCCATAGAGAGAGGAATAAAAGGGGGGACCATGGTCACAAATCCCCTGCCCCATGCAAAATAAAAGAGCCTCATTCAATATACGACCCTGTCTGGACATGGGAGAAAAATAAGTCCATGAGAAGCTACTGTTGCAAAGAGCTTGTAACTTATTTTTCATAGACTGCATTTTGCCTTAAACTCAAAAGTTACCACTGGTAAACTTGCTATCTTGGGTAGCTGGGCTAAATACACAGCTTCGTGTTCTCCTCACTGAGGTCTTGAAGTCCACTACCAGATCCTCAGATCTGATTTACCCCACCCCCTTCAGAGCTATGGTTTGAATATAATAAGAGCTGTCGAACCCTGCCAGGCTGGGGCAGCTAAAAGTTGCCCTGGAGGGGATCCAGACTTAGAATTGGAGAAACTAATTTTAGCAAGTCTGCACACCTATCTCCAGCAAGGCAACACAGGTTTTGATTACCATGCCTGGCCAGCACACAGCACCAACTTCATTCCTCCTAGGGTTGCCTCCAAACCCCAACTCGCTACCCCTCCCTACTCATCACTTTGCTTGATTTCTAAGAGGACAATTCAGTTAATTTCCAAAAGCAAGTCAGATCAGCTTGATTTACTTGTACTCATTTATTTGTAACCTGGGGGTTCACAGTGGCTTTCCTCCCTCACAATATTTAAGGATATAAAACAACTCCTGAGAGTCTTCGCAGACCTTACGCCCCCCTCCCTTCCCTTTCGAAGCAAGAAAGGACTCACAAAAGAAATTAAGCAGATTAATGTAGTTCATGTCGCCCGTTCCTGTGGAAGCCCCCAAGCGTGGTCGCAGTTGGGCAGCCTGTGCCCAGGCTGGTTCAGAAAGTGCCCCAGCCATGGGGATTATGCTGCTTGTAGATTTTATATTTGAGCGTAGATTACGAAGTGTTCTCGCGGCACAAATTGGAAGAGGGGGAGACCGTCTGTGGCTGGGGATGGCTGGGGTTGAGGAGGGGATTAAGGAAAGAAGTCCAAACGGCCAGATTTGAATGTGTATAATGCAGCATGAAGCTCCAGACGGTAGGACATGGCACACAGGCGTGACCTCAAAATTGGAAACTTCACCTTCAACACAAGTTCACTTTGGAAGCAGGATGAGTTACGTTGGGCTTGGTGGGGACAAGTACACATTTTCTTTTTATAACCAGGGAGCTCATGAGGGAAGGGAAACAATTGAACAGCCTCTGAAAGGAAATGAGAAAGAAACCTTTTCCCTGATGTCTGTACACTGAGCTCATGAGACATTCTCAGCGTGAGACACAGCTGCCCTACAAAGCGCCAGTCTACTGTAGCTGCTCTTATAGTTGTTGTTGTTGTTGTTGTTGTTGTTCTTCTTCTTCTTGGCAAACTGCATGGGGGAAGGTTAAGGGCTCAATATTCTGAGGGAGAATTAAAAAAAATTAGATGGCATTAGCAGACATTAGCCAATACCGATTCAAGCTCAATTAGTTCATTTTAAAAAGATCTCTGTTGGCTTTCCTTGAACGTGAAGAAAAGGATATTTAGAGAAAAGGGGAGAAGGAGGAGTGACAGCATATAGCAAATGCCGCAGCATAAACAGGGTTATTTATAAAGTAAAATATTCATCATGAAATATTTAATACAAATACCACAATCTTTGAGAACACTAGTCATTTGTTAGCAAAATCCACTGTCAGTGGGGAAGTGCTGAGGCATTGTGTGGCTGGGGCCTCAACAGGAGGGTTAGAGGATAAGGACAATAGAGACCTTCACTGCGGAGGGAAAGGATGCTGGCTCCCACCCTGCCACTGCGTAGGCAAGGTCGAGTTGATCCCGGCTCAGTTTCTCTTCCGAGTTTAGAGTTTACTTCTTCCCTTGCCATTGCTCTGTCTTACAGTGTCCAGGGAAAGAACTCTACCGGGACAGAGCTATTGTGCAGTATTCTACGTGGCTATCATTTTTCCCGGTTCTAGGATTTAGGGTGTTTAGAAATCATTGTGGGCATTTGCCAGTCACATTTTTTGCACTGCAGATAGAGACTAGTTTCTAGGAATCCCGTTAACAGTTCTACAAAATAGAGACCCCGTGTGGAATTACCTCTGTGTGTGTCTGTCTCCCTCTCTGTCTCTCTGTCTCTCTGTCTCTCTTTATAATGGAGTAGCAGAATGTTTATAAATTTAAATTGCAGTGGTGGTTTTTAGTTTTACTTTGACTTTTTTTCTTAAAATCAGAAGTGGTGGGAGCATTTAAAAACAAGAAAAAATATTTCCAGCCGCATAATTGATCAGACGGCTTGTAGAGATGATCTATTACTTTAAACTCTGCAGATCTATGTTCGGGGCATCAATAAGTCCATCTAGTTTACCATTAGACGCTGTTTATAAATCACTGCCTTGGTTAATAGATCCGCCCCAAATTGCAATTCACTTCCTTCTTCATGGACGGATTAAGGTTTTAACATGCAAAATTGTAAGAATGCTCTGGCTTCATTCATAACTGAGATCGTGTTTTCCCTGCACTCTTGTTCTCCGTCTCCCTTCCTTAGTGAATAGTACTTATCTGAAATGGCTAGCATTCTGCGTCCCTGTGCGGTAATGGGACTACGGGAAACTTGATTACAGATCAAAATATGCGCTCTTTCTAGGAAAAGACTTTTAGTAAGTAATCAGCTGAGTATTCGGGGCTCATGTTACTATTTGTGGGTCCTATGGTGGGCAAGAATCTATGTCATATTTGAAAATAAGCGACCAGATTTAACCTGCTATCATTATTCAGAAATTTCTATTATTTTTTTCCCAGAGGGATACAGTAGGTAAGCAGGTTGATGATTGTGAGAAAAATGTACTAAAAAGTATTTTAAAATCAAGTTTTATAAATCAAATATAAATATATAATTGATATATGTGAGAGAGAGAAGTATTTGGGGAATAGTCCACTTTGCAAGGACATTTGGGAAACCCATTTTTTACAAGAATATAAGCGCTTCCTCTGTTGTGATTGTTGTGCTAGTTCTGGGGGGAGGGGTGTTTGTTTCCTGAGTGCTCTTAAAAATCTACATATTCTGTAACTTTGGGCCACTTCTTTTGCACTTTGCCCCATTCTCGATTGGGGGAATCAATTTGGCTTGCCTGCTTGGGGAAGAGATCTATTTGATCTGGTATTTCAGTTTCCAGCTGCCTGTGGATACATGCCATAGTGTGTGTGTGTGTACATTTTATATCCAAGAAATTTTTTGGAGTCTCTTTTCAATGCACAAGTGCTCAGGCGGTCAGCCAAAAACCCAGCCCCCCACCAGGTCTTTCCTCTTGGTGGGTCCGCTCCCCTAACCACGAGTCTGCAGCTAGCCTGCTCTCATTTCTGGTGTTGCTACAAACCCAAGTCCCTTAGCTACAACCTGCAGAAAGTCAGAGCCAGAGAGAATCAAAGAGCTGTCCCAAAGTCCTGTACACGATCTTGGTGGGAGGGAGCGTGATCTGGGCAGCAACATTATCCTTAACCTCCGGGGTAGCCTGGCTGAGATGCTTGGATGAAGCCAAGCAGCTTGACCTGAGATAGCCTCTGAGATGCATCCTGAAAAGAGGCGATTGGGCCAGGACAGGGGTGGGGGCGTTCAAATGAGAGATTCTGTGTTAAGATAACTCAGTGGATGATAATTCCTTGGGCTGAATGGGTCCTGTTCGGACAACTGAGCAGCCAGTGAGAGGGACTTATTTTGCCAGCCTCCTGGCATTCACTGTCCTGCTTTCCCCAAGCTCTCGTCCTCTATTTGGAACAGGTTCCATAGGATGGAGACGGCTGAATTTCCCAGGTTGGAAGTAGAGGGAGGTGGCCAGGATCTAGAAGAGCCGGCGCCAAGGCAACTGTGTGAGCTGTGTGAGCCTGGGGGCCAGCCAGCAGTTAGTTTTTCAGGATCCCCTAGACCCAGGCTGAGCACCCTTGTCCCTTAATAGCCACAGTTCCTTGCCCTGTGCGCCCCTTAAACATTTCTAAGTCCAATGTCTCCCTCTCTAGGCCTGCACAAAGGTAAGATGATTAAGGTAACCCTTTCCTGGGAGGCAAGACCCAGCCCCTTTACTGCCAAACACTTTATATTATCGCAATTCTGCCTCAGTGACACTCTCCCTTGGAGATGTGCTTAGGAGAGCAGTGACCCCATGATTCTTCTTGTGTGCATATGTGTTGGGGGTGATAGTCACCCTAAAATATTTTATCCAGGCACTAAGATGTTAACTCAGATCACACTGAAGGCAGCAGGATTTAAACCTCCCTAATCCTCTTTAAAAAGAACAAATTTCCTGTTTATAACAATTGACAGGGTCAAGAGAAACCTTAGGCTTCTAAGGAAACACACAGGACAATCTAAATATCAACACTCAAATTTTTCTTTTACATCCTAAATATTCCTTTTAACTTACTCAATTAATAGTGAGAATGAGGCTCTCTCATTTCCCCCACGTACCCTCTTCTTACTACTTACACTTTCAGAGAGAGATTGGGGTTCCTGTTTGCAGTTAAACTATAATTCAATCACATCTGTTCTCATCTTTACCTTTAAATGCAATATTTCCCCAGGTGCTTGATGTAAACATTAGAGATGCACTCCCCCTTAAATAGATCACATACACCTTTGTGTGTGTGTGTGTGTGTGTGTGTGTGAGTGAGTGAGTGAGTGAGTGAGTGAGTGAGTGAGTGAGTGAGTGAGTGAGAGAGAGAGAGAGAGAGAGAGAGAGAGAGAGAGAGAGAGAGAGAGAGAGAGTTTACAAGGCTGAACTTTGCATATTGAAGTACAACATTATTTGAGTGTATATTGCATTCAAAAATGATCTGAGCTCTGTGTCTCTGTGTATGGATCTCGGCACTGCAGAAGCTGAGTCTTAGAACTGTGGAAGTTTGGTTTTCCTTTAACTGCTAGTTGACAGCTTTGTAAAGAACTGAAATTTGTCCTATACAAACACCCACACTGGTGACAGAAAGAAGCATTTGAGTCCTCCCCCCTTTCTTTGCCCCTCAAAGTAGAAGAACTGCATTTTCAAACACATTCTGTATGTTTTCAGTATTCTTGAGGAGTCTGAAAAGTTTTCTAAAGAGGAGGAAAATAAGTCACAACACACAAATAGAAACACTTCGGGAAAGATATAATATGCTTTTTTTCTGAAATTTTACTACTAAAAATGGAAAGAGACCAAGCTTTCTAAAAACACTTCTAGTGAGATGATGACTTGCATTATAAACATATTTACTCTTCTCTTTTCATGTCTTTAGAGCAAGTCTCATCCCAGACAACTGTATTTAAAACTCTATTTAATTATCCATCCTACCATATTTTAAAAGGTGTGATATCTGTACCTGCTATGGAAGGAAATCAGAATACAGTTACTGGAAATTGTGGGGGATGTTGTAGAACAATACAATGAAGTTTAGAGTAGAAAGAAGTGTCGTTAACTTTTCAGTAGCCTTTAAGCATTTTTTATAAACTCTTCCAAATACTTGTTTGGAAATAAAAATTTTCTCTGCCATGTACAACATATCAGAAAGCACTGTGTCTTCATGGGATAATACTTTTGGAGGTGATTATTGGAAGTAAATAATGATCATAAATATGCTAGCTCTGATGAATGATGAAGGTTTGCTGAGAAAGATATATTAAAGTGTTCTTAGCTTACATACTTACAGCTGGACCCTCTGTTTTCAAACGCGTTGGAGTATTTCTGGTTTGGTGGATCTGCAAACTGCTTTGAAATGACTAGTAGTGTGTAAGTAGATTGCAAGTAAACCTAGTGAACTGAGATCATTCTCTATCAGTTTAATATATGTTTTATAGTTAGTTTAGCATTCTGATTTGATTGCCTTAGTAATGTGAATTGCCTACAGCTGCTGATGGTACAGCTTTAATTCTGTTTTAAAGGTCATGTAAACATGTGCCTGTAGCATAAGGAATGCAAATTCAATTCCCTTTTAATGTTTCCTCACATTTACTTCACAGCCTTCACCTAGAAAATAAGCAGGATTTAATATAAAATTATTTTAATGTTATGATTTCATTAAGATCCTTTTTCAATGTTTTACTTTTCCTTTTGCAGGGTAAAGAAGTCTTCCTCTGCTTTGCAGTGCATAGCTCATGCAACATACATCACTTATACTGGAGGCAGAAAGATATTTTTGTTAAGATCTTTTCACTTTTCCAATGCTTTTTACTAATAAAGAGCTGAGAACTTCATTTCAGTCTCTCTGTAGCTGCGGGTAAAAAGGACACAAAACAAGCTAGATAATCTAACCACATTTTAGATTGCAGTGGAGAGAGAATATTGTGCACGTGTTTAGGAGGCTCTAGTCACAAGCAGGTTTACAATATGAACATATGATCAAAAATGAACTGTGGAAAGCATATTATCAAGAAGAAAAAAAATATTTAAAATAGAGTTGACACAGAGAAGAATGCTTTAGTTGTTCCAAATTAATATAAAAAGCATATAAATTATGGCTTCAAAGTTCTATGACTTAAATATTGGTTGTTATGCAGTTATTTTTTACACTGCTTTCTAAAATATATTAAGACCTTGAGATTAATGCAAGATTATGCCAATAGATTACATTGAAACTTTTTCTTTGAAACTTTTAAAAATGTGCTTTAAGAAATTGAGTAAATCTTTACAAAACAGGTAATTGTTAGTGTTAAGAGATAGTCATGTGGGGTTAAGAGCAGTGAGGATGTAAACATACAGGTTGAAATGAAGTGGAAAGCTGAACTTAATGCTTGTGGTGATGCCATTTTGCTCTATATATCTCTGTTCATATATCTCTAAACTAAAACTTGTTCACACTGAAATTCAGTTGTAGATAATGTTTTCGAATATCTTCTCCTTAAATTGAATTGTCCAATTGATGGAAGTGTTAAAAAATAAAATAGAAAGTATATATACATCAATTGATTTGTTAGCATATTTTTAATATAACAAAAATAAAAATGCATAAATGAAGCCTGAATGTCACCAGTCTCAAATGTAGTTTCATTTGCTATTGAGGAACAATGATTCAGAAGTTTGGAATTCAAATTTGGAAGATGACTGCAGTTATAGGGTAGGAAATGTGTTTTGTTCTGTGTTTATGTTGTAAAATTGAGTGTTATCCACCACAGGTGAATAATCATGAATGCCCATAGTGGAAAAGAGCTATGGGCATGAAAACCTTAGGTGCTGATCTAAGTGGTTGATTTTTAAAAATTTTCCTCTGGTTTTCAGCTTACACTTTTCAAGCACTTCTTGTTTTTTTGTTTTTTTGTTTTTTTTCCTTTTTCTTAGTAGCAGGGAACTCAACATACAAAGTTTATGTTTAAAGCCTGGAAAATTTGCTACATATTCATTAACACCTTGGACTCTAACAATATAATACTGCAGAGACAGCTGATTGGTGATAAAAATCAGTATGAAAGTAGACTCTACTTTCTGTGAATTGGCCCTGCTGCCTTTTGTCAGTATAACAAAATTGAAATTTCATGAAAATGGCTTTGTTTTTTGTTGTTATTTTTACATAATCTTAGTGCTGTACACATGTTCTTAGAATGAAACCTACAACTGGGAAATCTCTGTCACAGAGATTACACAAATTGTAAAAATTCCCAATGTGATTTGCCTTTGATAGGAGACCCTTAGTTACATGACTATTTACTTGCTTAAGGAAATTTAAAATGTACAGTGATGCAAGTCTTACATTATTTTGGAATTTGCATTTTGAGCAATAGATTCTAAGGAGAAAATTTCTGGTTTTTTCTCCTGACTTTAAGGACCTTGTTCACAGAAGTGCTCCTTTAAATAGAAATGGACAGTAAATAATATAGAACTCCAAATCTAGATCACTGCATGGTCTATATGTTGTGTCTGAGCTGAATGTTCATCACTCACACATATGGTTGTATGTATTTGATGTCACCTTAGTTAGAAGATACTGCATCCACAGGTGTCAGTTTCAGTGTAGATACACGTTTTCCTTTGATGGTGCTTTCAGTGCTATTTTCCTGTCAAAAAGATACAGAGATACTTCTCACAGTTGAAATTAGCTATTTCATGACTGCATGCTCTTTCACCAAAAGAGAGAAACTTGTTCATGTGTGAGTAGCATGTATCTCAGGTGCTTTGCCTGGAGTAGTTGCACTAAAAATAACATTTAAAAATGGGAAAAAGCCCCAAACCTCGGCATTTACATCTCATCCAGGCATGCTGTAATCCACTTGCTAGATAGTTAGTGGCCATGCTTCTTTAAGTTGCATGCATACATGCACATAATTGAAAACCAGGGTGTTTTTTAATGCAGTTAAACCTACCATCTTTATTTTCAGAATCCTTTCAACTGAAGCCTATTTCCACAGTTTTCCAATATCCTATAGTTTTCTTCATTGAGCAATGGCACCTTCTGTGTTGTGAGAATGAGTGGTTTGAACACAAACAGGTTATATAGAAGCAGTTTGTGGCTGATTCTATTAATTTTGCCCTTATCAGTAAGTACCTTCAAATATGAAGAGGTATAAGTGACTTTACTAAATTAAATATGGCATTACAAAGCACGTGTCTCTTGTCAAATCACTACCTTATATAGTAATAGAGATGGAAATTCTTTGTTATACCTATTCAGAAAAAGTTTACATATTCACTTAAAATCAACTTTATTATAACTGAGAGAAATACAATTTGTTTGAAACAATGAACCACAATTCAACATTTCCTAATAATGTATGTTCTTGTATGTTCTACTGTG
Source organism: Balaenoptera musculus (assembly GCF_009873245.2). Classification (NCBI taxonomy): domain Eukaryota; kingdom Metazoa; phylum Chordata; class Mammalia; order Artiodactyla; family Balaenopteridae; genus Balaenoptera; species Balaenoptera musculus. The sequence goes on along the minus strand of NC_045806.1, from coordinate 67,623,066 downwards.
TGTTTTTCTTCGTTATCTTCTTATATCTGAAGTTCTATTCCCACCCCCTTCCCTCCACCCCATGTATTTGATCATTTCTCTAAGTCCCTTGGCTGAACCAATCTCTTTTCATGCAGAGGATAAAAAGAGAACAACTTCAAAGTAGGTTCAGGTAATTAACAGCTGAGGGGAATATAATCTAAACCATAGGCCCTGCTTTGCACCCAGGCTGGCTCTCTGAGCCAGCCGGCAAGGGAGTGCCTATTCCCTATAGCATCTAAATCTGCTTCCTCTGAACAGTACTGCCAGGCCTCCAGTTATCACATCTGCATTTCAAACACCATGGCTCTGGCATTAATTATTAATTAGCCTACAGTCACCCTAGAGGATTCAAGTTCCAGTTTGCACATACTTATTCATTGACCTCTATCTTAGTTTTTGTTGGGGGTAAAAACTCAGTAGAATGCTTAATAATTTCCTTTCTCTCAGACCTTCTGTTCTAGTTTCATGGAGGGGAAACAGAATATTTTCCAAGTGAGAATAATCACACAGTGGTCCCCAAATTTGTTTACAGTAAAATGTTTTGTCAAATATTGAGGGGCATAGAAGGAATGAAATGATTTATAGACAGTATTGAGTATTGAAATGTACTTTTTAATGTTCAACACATTGACTGACTCTAGTTTCCTCAAATTGGGAGATATGATCATGTGAAAAAGCCATATACTTCTTTCTCAGTGAGAACAACTGCACAACGTGTAAACTAGATTTCACCCTTGAAAAATACATGTACATGATCAATGAAAATAGTGGTAGGTACATCTGAAAGCAGGAATGCCTAAAAAAACTAAAAACACAAGAATGATTTTTAAAAAAGACAGATATTCTAATTTTGGTTTATTTCAAATAGAAATCTAAAGATTTTTTTTTATTATCAGTAAATATTTCAATGTATAAATTAAATTATTATGCTATTTGTGATAAGCCTTTGGGCCTAAATATGGAAGCCTTTAAAGAATAGAGTTTAACTGAGTTGAGCTGAGAGTTAAGCAGACTTGGGTATGTATCTCAGACCCGCCACTTAATAAGTGACCTTAAATCCCACATCATTTGAGATTCTGACTACCGTTTAGGAAAATGAGGATAGCATTAGAACCCACCTCATAGGATTGTTATGAGAATTAAATGACAATATATATAAAATTCTCATCATAGTAGCTGACTTATAGTAATGCTCAATAAGTATTAATTATATTAGTAAATATTTGTTCTATTATTTTATTGTGAGATTTCCATAGTTTGTCTTAATTTGGTTTTATTTAAACATCAGTTCCACACTGCATGTCTCTCCCAATATGGAGTTTTTGAACAACTATGTATGAGCATGAACCCTGTTGTACTACTCAGAAACTACTATCACTAGTGTCCTTTTACCACTCACTTGCCACCTTAATTGTCCCTTCTGCATCCCAAATCCTGTTTTCTTGTTTTGTATTCTGACATTTCTTCTGGAATCTAGTCATCACTGATCAAAATCTCTCCCCTTAATACAAGAACCCCTGTGGGCTTTTCCCAAACATTTCAACTTGTATCCTTGGCATGTGGACTCTCCTCTGGAACCCCAGCACCTGTATGCTGTTTCCTTTTCCTGGAATTCGTCCAGGAACCCCTTTCAGAGTAAATGCGACAAAAGTAAGATCTGAGCACAGGTCTTGCTACCTCTGCCAAAACTGAGTCTGTTTCTAATATTGAAGTGGAAAGAAATGTTGTCTTGTTGTCCTGAGTTTAAATTCAGAAATACTGTTCCATACAAATAAAGTTATAAATGGTAGTTAAAGCCTGGTACTATAAACAATGTGCAGTGTTTTGATTATTTTGCTTTTTATGTAGGAAAAATGTGTTTTTATTAAAGATTTATACATTTTAAAATTCTTATTTTACCATGGTTTTCATTGTTACCATTCACATTGGCAGAAAATTAGTTTAGTCAAATAAATGGATCAGATGAGGTGAGAATGTTAACTTACCTGATAATGAGGTCAAAGTGAATTTTAAACAAATAACACAGGTACAGGTATAGAGAACCAGCAAAAATAGTCACCTACAGAACAATCATACCATGTAAAAGATTAAGGATTCGTGAATCAGAGTTTTCTAAGAATGTGGGGTAGAGCTCTGTATCAGGTCTTGCTCCATTTTTCATTTTTAATGAGTGACTAAAATGAAAGCATAGAAACCATACTAAGAGAATTTTCAGGGATAATTAATATATTGTATGGGAATTAAAATTTTGAAAGATTTCAACTGTGGAATGTTAGATAGAGAAAGTTGGAGTTAAATGAGACTTCAAAAGTCATCTAAATTAATACAGAAATCTCTTCTATAGCACTCCTGAACAATGGTCTTCTATTCTTTATTGGGACAAGTCTACTGGTAAGTTCACCATGTCGAAAAACAGCTCATTCCATTTTGGCAGAGCTTTGTTAGAAAGCTATGTCTTATATTGAACCCAACTTCTTCTGTCTTAGTTTGGGAAGACTGTTTTCACATGACATCTCTTTAAATATCTGAAAACAATTTCTTTGCACCACATTATTCCTTTTTTCCATTCTTAATATCCTCAGCTACTCCACCTATTCATCACTGAAGTGGTTTTAAGATCAGTCACTGTATTAGTCGGCTTGGTCTGCCATAACAAATACTATAGACTAGGTGGCTTTAACAACAGAAAGATTTTTCTCACAGTTGTGAGCAGAAGCCCAAGATCAGGGTGCCAATATGGTTGGGTGCTGGTGAGGCCTTTCTTCCTGACTTGTAGATGGCCTTCTTTTCACTCTGTGTGTGTGTGTTTGTGCATGTGTGTGAGAAAGAGAGAGAGAGAGAAAGAGAATGAGAGAGAGAGAGAGAGAAAGAGAGAGATCTTCTTCATAAGTCCTATCAGATTAGGGTCCCACCTTTATGACCTCATTTAACCTTAATCATCAACTGAAGACCATATCTCCAGATATAGTCACATTGGAGGACTGGGCTTCTACATATGAATTTGGGGGTGAGGGGAACAGAATTCAGTCCATAGCATTCACAATCCTGGATTCCATAAACTTAGCACTCTTGTTATAGTCAAAATTACTCTTAAAATGTGGTGAACTAAAGTAATCCAGATGAAATCTGAGCAGTGCAAAGCACAATGGGACTATTTTGGACAATATGCCATTATTTTGCTGATATGACCTAAGACTGTATTTAGTTATTTTGTAGCTATTTATGTTGTGTACATAATGCCTAATGAAAAAAAATAATAACCCCACCACTCACATTTAAACTTTTGGTGACTTTTCTCCATTTTTTTCCTTTGCTTTTAAATGTCTATAAATGTAATTGTAATAATACTTTATAAGCAATTTTATGTGCTGAAATTTTCAACTTAACATTATATTACATGAATTTCCTATGTTATTAAAACTGTTCATAAATATTTTTAAATGTTGCATATTATTTCTTCTTAAGGATGTGCCATAATTTACATAAGCATTCTTTTTTTGTTGATTTTTCAAATACTGTAAACACAGTGAGATTTATACTTGAACCCAAAGTTATTTGTAAAATGTTCTGATTTTTTTGTTCTTAAATTCATCTTGTGGGCACGCACGCATACACACACACACACACACACCATGGTTTCGTTATCTCAAATAATAGCTATCCTTCTTAGGATTGTGTCATGAACAAATTTAAGATCCTTATATATCTTGGTCTGCTTTGAAAAAAATTGTTGAAAAGGATAAAGGTCAAAGACAGAGCCACAGTTTTACCACTTGAGATTTCTGTTCTGGTTTACAAAGATCCATTAATCAGCACTCTTTAAGAAAACTTGTATATCAAATTACGAATCCATTATCATACAGCAAAAATTTACCTTACGTCTATCAGGTGAAACACCTGGGATTTTAAAGCCAAAAGGGACCTTAGAGGATCATATATTCCAGGTCCCTAACATGAAAAGTTTTTAATCACTTTATTTTAATTTATTTTTTGGGGGCTGTGTTGCAAGTCATATGGGATCTTAGTTCCCAGACCAGGGATAGAACCCGTGCCCCTGCAGTGGAAGCGTGGAACCTTAATCACTGGACCACCAGGGAAGTCCCTGAAATTTTTAATGACGCTTAAAAAGCCACGTTGTGTGTGGCAATCTCATCTAGTAATTCTATGAGAAAAAAAAAACGGGATTGGTTCAACATAACTTGTTTTTGGTGAACCTATGATGACATAATCATGCTGTTTTTTTTTTTTAATTTCTCATAAAAGTTTTTAATAAACTATTTGAGAATTTTACTGGGCATCAATGTTAAGCTTATGGTCTATATTTTCTAGAATCTATCTTTGCTCTCTAGTTAAGATTCAGTTGTTATCTGCCAGTTGACTGGCTCTTACTTACAATAATAATATGCTGAAATTACAGAATTATAATTTTATATGCTAATAAACAACAATGTTTTGGTGTAAAAATATTACAGAGTTAGCAATAAGAGTAAATCTACAAAAATTGCTGCCTCCTTCATTTGAGATACTATAATAACGAGATGTGTGAAGCCTGAATAGAAATAGGGGAGGGTGGGATGAGATTAGACCAGATGACTTTTAAAATATTCTTCAATGCTATGATTCTCTAAAAACTATTTGCTAAAATTTTTCTCAGATTAAGACACATTATTCTATTATAGATTGTTACAAAATGAATTTTAAGGATTTTGTCTTTAGAAATCTTTTAAAGTGCCAAATTCAGGTTTTATCAAAAAATAAATAAATTTCTATATATCCATTGTTTTAAAGCAGCAGTATTTAGGATATAAAATTCAAATTGTAAAATAATTATAATGTTAAAAGATCCCAAATGTATTTTTGAAAGCCGCTTAAAACTTTATCCACTAAAATTTTAATTATTTTATAAAAAACTAGAAATATCTACAAACATATGTGCTGATTGACATACCTATGGAAATGATGGACTTGGATTTTAAGTTGCCTGGAGAAAATGCCTTGTGTGGCTCACTTTAGATGATAATGACATATCTGCAAGTAACAAAAGAATCAATGGTTTAAGAAGTGAAGACTTTAATATGACTGATAAAAAGCTTGTGTGATCACATTGCTGTATATAGCTAAATGAATGTAGAAGCAATTGATTTTGTGACTGGCCAAAAAAATATTTGCTCCACCATATTTATCTATCATCCTAAATAATGAAAGAGAGCTTTTACGATAGTAGAAGGAGTCCAGGATTTGGAATGAATCATATTTGCATTCAAATCTCAATTCTGCCCCTCCTCAGATGTATAGGAAAACCATTGAAACCCCCTAAGCCCAAATTTCCTCATTTGTAAAATGGAGATAACAAATGGACCTGGTTTGCAAGATTATCTTAAATATTAAATAATGTAATATCCAGATAGTTTCTAGATCTGTACCCTGCAGTAAAAGGTATTTTTATTAATATAACTTTTTCCATATAAGTGTATTTGCCACATTAACAGTTTTACCTCTAGATGGAAAAATACTTTAAAAATTTATCTATTTTGGATGGAAAAATTTATATTTCATTCTCCGATTCTTTCAGTAGACTATACTGAACATAACTGACATGTTTCTTAATGGTCCTAGGTAATCACAAGGAATTCTCATATTTATGTTTGCACTTATGTGGTGATGCCCTTGGGCTACTGATGTATTAAGAGCAGTGTTTGTCCCATCCTCTTAATTGTTCCAAGCTGTACTTTTTCAGATCTTACCTGATTTTTCTGGTTATTTTTTAAAACTTTTATGCTTAAAAGATGCTGTAAATATACTTGCCTGTAGTAGGTAGCCTGGATTTCATTTTCTTTCTTCTTTTTCTCTAACCTACAGTAGGCTCAGAAAACAGATAACTATGGCTGCTGATATGTACTGTGCTTTATAGTCTACAGTGCAATTTTATATCCAAGATCTCATTTGACACTTTGGTAAATAAACGTAATTATTCTCAGTTTAGATCCAGAAAAATGGAGGTGCAGAAAAGTTAAGAAAGTTCCAAAGGTTTTACAGTCCATATTCAAACCTAAATGTTTTGAACAAAGATTTTGTAAAATTTATTCTGGCTAATCAAATAACCTGTATTTACACTTTTATTATAATTTATAACTTAAATACCATATATAAAATATAAATATACAACTTTAAAATGATTGTGAAGTAAATTCACGTGTAGTTTTTCCAAGGTCAAGAAATAAAACATTGTCAGTATTCTAGAAGTTCCTGGTGCATTCTTTCTGGGTTATAGCACTCTACCCAATTAAGAGATTACTGTTCTTCTGACTTCTGTGGTTTCTTTAGTAATTTTACCACACAAGTCTACTTCCTAAATAGCTTCATTTTGTCTCTTTTTGAACATTATATAAGTGGAATCACACAGTATGTGCTATTATGTGTCTGGCTGCTTTTGCTCAACATAATATTGGTGAGATTCAGTCACCCTATTTTATTAGTTGTAGAATATTCATTGACGTTGCTGTATAGTATTCCACTGTGTGACTATACTATTATTTATTTATCTCTTTGTATTGTTGTTGGACATTTGTGTTGTTTTTAGTTTTGGCTATAAGCAACAATGTTATAGAAATTCTTACATGTATCTTGGTACACATAAACTCATATTTCTGTAAGGCATAGACTAGAATTGTTGAGTTGTAGAATATCTCCAATTTTACTATATTATTCCAAATTCTTTTCCAGAATGGTTATACCAATTAACACCCCCACTCCATACCACATTTAGGGTGTGTGATTTCTCATTGTTCCATATTGTTGACAATATTTGATTTCTTTAGACTTCAATTTTAGCCAATTTGGAGGATGTGTAGGGGTAATTAATGGTTTTAATTTGCATTTACCTAATTGCTACTAAGGTTAAGGGACTTCTAATATATTTATTGGCTAGGTAAATTTCCTTTTTTGTAAAGTTCTCATTAAGTCATCTGCACATATTTATTGAGTTTCCTGACTATTTCTTATGGCTTTATAGTAATTCTTTTTGCATTCTGAAAAGGATCCCATTTTTAGTTTCCCATTCTTTGCCTTTCCTTTTCACTCTTTAATGTATCTTTTAATGAATATAAATTCTTAATTTTAAAAGTCAAATTTATTCATTTTTTCCTCTTATGGTTCGTGCTTTTTGTGTATTAAGACATTTTCTTTTTCGAAGGGCATAAAGATATTCTCTTATATAATTATCTGAAAACTGTATTGTTTGTGCTTCACATTTAGGTCTATAATCTACCTGGGATTAATTTTTGTGATGGTATGAGGTAGGGTTACAATTTCCTTTTTTCTAATATGGATACTTGATTGACTCACCATTAAAAGACTACTTTACAGTGCTTACGTTGCATAAATCAAAAGGCCCTATAAGCATTGGTCTATTTCAAGATTCTCAAATGTGTCTCATTGGTCTATTTGTATATTTCTGTGCAAATACCATATTCTTTTTATTACTATAACTTCATAAATCTTGTCAATACTCTTGTTTAATGTGTGCTCCTTCATAAAGGATGTCTTGCCTATTCTTAGCCTTTTGCATTTTCATATAAATTTTAAAATAAACTTACCAATTTTCACAAAAAGACCATTGGCATATTAATTGGAATTTTGTTGAATTTATACATGTTTTTATTATATGGGGTCTTTTAATCCATAAACATAGTATCTCTATGTATTTTTAGGTCTTTAATTTCCATCAATAAAGTTTTATATTTTTCCATAGAAATTTTGCTTTTTATTTGTTGACTTTTTGTATAGGGCACACTTTTATAAAAATTATTTTATAAACAATTGTTACTGTTGTTGAGAAATATAATTGATTTTTTCAATTTGTTGTATTTTCATCAAAGTTGCTGAACTCTTATGAATTTTAATATTTTATACATAGATTCTTTTGAATTTTCTAGGAACACAATCATATAACCATATAACATATAAATAATGTTTTATTTGTTCCTTTCAAATCTGTAGAACACTGGGTTATTTTTGCCAACTACTCACTACCTCTGTGCAATAAGATTATACAACCTATTCTATTGTCATTGCTTGTGTATCTCTTTCCATCCTTTAATACCTGTGGGACGGCTACACTTCTCACATCAATGACTTGGGAATTGGACATGTGACATGCTTTGGCCAGTGGCATGTGAATTAATATGTTTGCCATGTTTGGACCAAAGCTTTAAATGCCACCTTGTGGATTGGCTTAGGCTTTCTTTTATTTACTTATTTTTAAAATTTTTATTGGGGTATAGTTGATTTATAATGTTGTGTTAGTTTCTGCTGTATAGCAAAGTGAATCAGTTATACATATACATATACCCAATCTTTTTTAGATTCTTTTCCCATATAGGTCATTAGAGAGTATTGAGTAGAATTCCCTGTGCTATGCAGTAGGTCCTTATTAGTTATCTATTTTATACATAGTTGTGTGTATCTGTCAAACCCAATCTCCCAGTTGATCCCTCCCACTATCCCCCCTGATAATGCTAAGTTTGTTTTCTACATCTGTGACTATATTTCTGTTTTGTAAATAACTTCATTTGTACCATTTTTTAGATTCCACATATAAGTGATATCATATGATATTTGCCTGTCTCTGTCTGACTTACTTTGCTCAGTATGACAATCTCTAGGTCCATCCATGTTGCTGCAAATGGCATTGTTTCATTCTTTTTTATGGCTGAGTAATATTCCATTGTATATATGAACCACATTTTCTTTATCCATTTGTAGATTTTTGATGATGACCATTCTGACTGATGTGAGGTGATACCTCATTGTAGTTTTGATTTGCATTTTTCTATGGGTGGAAGACCTAAATAGACACTTCTCCAAAAAAGACATACAGATGGACAAAAAGTACATGAAAAGATGCTCAGCATCACTAGTTATTAGAGAAATGTAAATCAAGCCTTAAACTTTCTTGCACTGGTGTGCCCTCTGTCTGAACAAGAGTATATTCTAGATAGGAGTGGGTGCTTAACCTGGGATTAAGAATAAGAAGACATGTGAAGCCAAGCAGAACTGGGTAGAACTATACCCAACCCACAATCTTCACATAATGTAAGAAATAAATGTTGCTGAAATATTGGAGTTATTACCATAGTAAAATCTGAAATAAAAATAATCTTTATACCTTTCACTTTTTGCCAATTATTAAGCTATTGCCTTTCTGTTCCAAATTCACCTTTCTATAATCTGCTTTGTGGTGCTGGGGCTAAAACACAGTACATTTCTCTTTGCAAACTAGTTCTGCATTAGATGGTTTCTTTTTTTTTAATTTTTATTTTATATTGGAACATAGTTGATTAACAATGTTGTGTTACTTTCAGGTGTACAGCAAAGTGATTCAGTTATACATGTATCTACTTTTTCAAATTCTTTTCCCATTTAGGTTATTACAGTGTATTGAGTAGCGTTCCCTGTGCTATACAGTAGGCCCTTGTTGCTTATCTATTTAAATCTATTTAAAACATGTCAATCCCAAACTCCCAATCTACCCTCTTTCCCACCCTTCCCCCTGGTAACCATAAGTTATTTCTCTAAGTCTGTGAATCTGTTTCCATTTTGTAAATAAGTTTGGCATTAGAGGGAGATTTTAAGGTTAGGGAGGGGTAGAAGGAATTTTCCCTTTACTTCCTGTTCCTGTGAGCATCACTCCAGCAATGGTATTTTACCCCAGCAGTAGCATTTGGTTCCAGTAGCAGTTGGTTCCAATGTCCAGTAGTTTTCCAAAGTCCCCAAACCAGCCTCATTGTGCTTCCTTGGACGCATTAACAAAAGTTGGAGATATTAGCAGTAACCCTTCACCAAAGTCTGAATCCCAGCTCCAGGAGGCCCCACTTCAAGCTCCTGAGTACCATCATTAGCTAAGCAGCAGCCCTCATAGATATCTAGGTCCCAGCTTCTCAAGGTTTTCCCTCCAAGCTTCTAAGTTCTGATAACCCTAAACTCTTTCCTTTGTCTCCCAGCCCTAAGGGTGGTATCTGTTCCTAAAATTATTTTCTTTTTACTTCAGTGTTCCTAATTTGCCTTTTCAGTCTTCTAATACCTATTTAACCAATTCATATTATTAAATTATCTCTAAGTTAACCATCTTCTTGACTTACTGTGCTGTCTAGGACCTCTAGTTTAAGGCTTCATCCCCATCTCAAATTGAAACCATTCACTGTGTCATAAAAGTGTAATTTTGAAGTAGATTTTGGTATTTCCTTTCTAATAAACATTATGAAAGTTTCTTTTTACTCCTAGTTTACTAATTTTTTTCTTTTTATCATTAAAGGAAGTTGAATTTTCTCCATATATTCAAATAATCATATGATTTTTTCTTCTTTAGTCTGATGCTGTGGGTATCTGAGTGTTAAAACAACATTGTATCCCTTGGATAAAACCAACTCAGCCATTATATAGTATCCTTTGTATATATTGTTGGAATTAGTTTGCAAATATTTTGTTTAGGATATTTGCATATACTTTCATAGGTGAGATTAGCTGGTGATTTTCTGGCTTTCTGTCTTTGTTTTCTGTGTGTCTGTGTGTGTGGTAATAAAAACATAACATGAGATCTACCCTCTTAGCAAAAATTTAAATGTACAATACAGTATTGTTAACTATAATCACTATGTTGTACATTAGATCTCTAGAATGTTTTCATCTTTCATTACTGAAAGTCTATGCACATTGAACAGCAACTTCCCATTTTACCTTCCACCTAGCCCCTGGGAGCCAACATTCTACATTGTTTCTGAGTTTGAATATTTTAGATACCTCATATAAGAGGAATCATGCAGTATCTGTCCATCTATGACTGGCTTATTTCATTTAGCATAATGTCTTCAAGATTCATCCATGTTGTAGCGTGTGATAGGATTTCCTTCTTTTTTATGGCTAATGTTCCAGTTATGCATATATGACATTTCCTTATCCATTCATCCACAAATGGACATTTAGGTTGTTTCCACCTATTGGCTACTGTGAATAGTTCTGTAATAAACATGCGAATGCATCTATGTCATCAAGATATCCTGATTTTAATTATTTTGTATAAACCCCCAGAACTGAATTACTGGATCATATGGTAATTCTAATAAAATTATTTGAAGACCTACATACTGTTTTCCATAGTGGCTGTACCACTTTACATTTCTACCATCAGTGCACAAGAGTTCCAATTTCTTCACATCCTCATCAACGCATTTTCTGTTTACTTTTCTTTTTTTGAAATAATGGCCAGCCTAACCAATGTGAGGTGATGTCTCACTATGGTTTTGATTTTCTTTTCCCTGATTATTAGAGGAATTGAACATATTTTCATATACCAATTGGTCATTTGTATGTCTTCTTCAAAGAAAGGAATATTCAAGTCCTTTGCCCATTTTTAATTGGGTTATTTGTTTCTGCTATTGAGTTATGAGTTCCTTATATATTTTGGATATTAATCCCTTATCAAATATATGTTTTGCAAATATTTTCACCCATTTCATAGCTGACTTTTTTACTCCACTGTTTGCTTCATTTATTGTGCAGAGGCGTTTTAGTTTGAGGTAGTCCCCACTTGTCTATTTTTGCTTTTGTTGCCTGTGCTTTTGTTGTTATATACAAGAAATCATTGCCAAATCCAATGTCATGCAACTTCCCCCTATGTTTTCTTCAGAGATATTGTAGTTTCATGTCTTATGTTTAAGTTTCCAATCCTTTTTTGAGTTTATTTTAGTGTGCCATGTAAGATAAGCGTCCAATTCTATTCTTTTGCATGTGAATATTCAGTTTTTGCATCACCATTTGTTGAAGGTATCATCTTTTCCTCATTATTCAGTCTTGGCTCCTTTGTGGAAAATCATTTTATCATATATGTATTGGTGAATTTCTGGCCTCTCTATTCTGATCCATTGGTCTATATGTCTGTTTTTATGCCAATACCATAAAATTTTAATTACTGTAGCTTTGAAATATTCTTTGAAATGCAAGTATACAGACGACAGCTTTGTTTATCTTTCTCAAGATTGTTTTGGCAATTTTGGGTCCTTTTTCATTCCATACAAATTTTAGGATTTTTTAATTCCATTTCTGTCAAAATTCCACTGGGATTTTGATAAGAATTGCATTGTATCAGTATATTACTATGTGTGGTATGGGCATTTTAAAAATATTAAGTCTTCCAAGCCATGAAAATGGGGTGTCTTTCCATTTATTTGTGACTTCTTTATTTCATCAATGTTTAGTAGTTATTGATGTATAAGTTTTTTGCTTCCCTAGTTAATCTTATTCCTAATTATTTTATTCTTTTGAGGCTATTATAAATGATATTTTTCTAAATTTTCTTTTTGGATTTTTTGTTGTATCAATGTACAGAAATATAACTGATTTTTGTATCTTGATTTTGTATTCTGCAAGTTTGCTAATTTTTTTTAAAATTTTTCTTTTTAATTTATTTGTTTTTGGCTGCACTGGGTCTTCATTGCTGCACATGGGCTTTCTCTAGTTGTGGTGAGTGGGGGCTACTCTTCGTTGTGATGCATGTGCTTCTCATTATGGTGGCTTCTCTTGTTGTGAAGCACAAGCCCTAGAACGTGTGGGCTTCAGTAGCTGTGGTGCATGGGCTCAGTAGTTGTGGCTCACGGGGTCTAGAGCACAGGCTCAGTAGTTGTGGTGCATGGGCTTAGTTGCTCCACAGCATGTGGGATCTTCCTGGACCAGGGCTTGAACCCATGTCCCCTGCACTGGCAGGCATGATTCTTAAACATTGCACCACCAGGGAAGTCTCAAGTTTGCTACATTTTTTTGAACAGTTTTTTTTGGAATCCTTAGAGTTTTCTACAAATCATGCCATCTGTCAATAGATAATTTTACTTCTTCCTTTCTGATTTGGATGCCTTTCATTTATCTTTCTTTTCTCATTGCTCTGGGTAGAACTTCCAGTTCTATGTTGAATAGAGGTGGTGAGGGTGGATATTGTCAATTTTGTTTATATTTTTTTAAAAAATAGTTATTTTGTTTTCTTGATTTTTGTATTGTTTTTCTTCAGTTTACATTATTTCTTCTCTAATCTTAATTATTTCCTTCCTTCTTATAAATATTGGGTTTAGTTTGTTTCTCTTTTTCTAGTTTATTGAGTTGTAAAGTTAGATTGTTCATTTGAGATTTTCCTTTTTTTTTTAAATGTAGGTGTCTAACACTATAAACTTCTCTCAATATTGCTTTTCCTGCATCCCATAACATTTGGTATGTTGTGTTTTCATTTTCATTTGTCTCAAGATATTTTCTAATTTCCTTTTTGATTTCCTCTTTGACTCATTAGTTATGAAGAGTGTGTTGATTAATTTCCACATATTGCTGAATTTTCCAGTTTTCCTTCAACCATTAATTTCTAATTTATTCCATTGTGGTCAGAAAAAATACTTGATATAATATCAATCTTCTAAAATTTGTTAAGATTTGTTTTGTGACCTAACATGCAGTTTAGCTTGGAAAACGTTTCATGTGCGCTTGAGAAGAATGTGCATTCTGCCTCTGTTAGGTGAACATTTTTGTATATGTCTGTTATGTTCTTATGTTCTATAAAGTTGTTCAAATTTTCTGCTTCCTTATTGATATTCTGTTTGGATATCTAATTCATTATTGAACATAAGCTATTGAAATCCTCTAGTACTATTGTGTTGTTGTTTATTTTTCCCATCAGTTCTTTCAATGTTTGCTTCATATATTTGGGTGTTCTGATGTTGAGTGCATATATATTTATAATTATTATACCTTCGTGGTGAATTCACCCTTTAGTCATTATATAATGTCCTTTGTGTCTTTTAACACTGACTTAAAGTTCCTTTGTTTGATATAAGTATGGCCACTTTTGTTTTTTGGTTTTCACGTGTGTGGAATATATTTTCCTGTCCTTTTACTTATTGCCTATGTGTGTCCTTAAATCTGAACTGTCTCTTCTAGACAGTAGATACTTAGAAGAGATCTACTTGTTTTGTTATCCATTCGACAACTTTATGTCTTTTGATTGGAGAGTTTAATCCATTTAAATTGAAAATTATTACTGGTACATAAGGACTTACTCGTGCCACTTTGTTAATTATTTTCTTTATGCCCTGTAGCTTATTTGTCTTTCTTTTCCTCTCTTGCTGTTTGACTTTGTGTTTTGTTATTTTTTTTTTGTTGTGACATGCTTTGATTCCTTTCTGATTTTCTTATGTGTATCTTCTATAAGTATTTTTTTATGGTTGCCACAAGGCTTAGATAAGACTTCTTATAACAACATACTTTAAGCTCATATCTTAACTTCAGTCACATAAAAATACCATACGTTTTACTTCTCCCCTGCTTTTTGTTATTGATGTCACAAATTACATCTTTTTATATTGTGTATGTATTGACAGATTTTGTTGGTTTTAATTATTTTTTATACTTTTGTATCTTTACTTCTATACCATAATTAAAGTAATTTTTGCACCACAACTTTGGTAATACAGTATTCTGTGATTGTCCATATATTTACCTTTACCAGCAAACTTTATAATTTCATATGCTTTCCCATTGCTGTTCAGCATCTTTTCATTTCAGCTCAAATGACTTCCTTTAGCATTTCTTTTAAGGCAGGTCTAGTGGTGATAAAATCTCTAAGCTTTTTTTAATTTTTATTTTTTTGTCTAAGAAGGTCTTTATCGCTCATTGTTTTAAGGACAATTTTTTTTTTGAGTTCAGTATTCTTGGTTGCCAGTTTTTTCTTTCAGCACTTTAAATAAGTGGTCCAACTCCCTTCTCTACTGCAGTGTTTCTGCTGAGAAATCATTGAGCACTTTATGGGTTTTGTTTTGTTTGTATGTGGTGAGTCACATTTTTCTTGCTGCTTTCAAAACTCTGTCTTTTTCTTGGACTTCTGACAATTTGATTAGAATATATTTGGGCATGGATTTCTTTGGATTCCTCCTAGCTGGAGTCTGCATATTCTCAGCTATGGGCTTCTACTTTCTTTCTTGGATTTCAGAAGTTCTCAGCAATTATTTCCTTAGGTAAACCTTTTAACCACATTTCTTTCTTTTGAGAACTTCTGTAGCTCCCATGACGCTTCTGAGATGAGATGAGATCGGGCATGTTCAGGGTGGTATGGCCGTAGATGCCCCTTAATGCTTATATTGATCAGCTTATAGTGTCCCATAAGGCCTTTGGTCTTTCTTCATTTTTTCATTCATTTTTTTTTTTAATTCCTTTGACTGAATAATTTCAAATGCCCTCTTTTCATGTTTGCTGATTCTTTCTTCTGTCGAATCAAGTCTACTGTTGAACTCCTGAGAATTAAATTTAGTTTTTTTTATACCTCAGCTCCAAAATTTGTTAACTTGTTTTTTTAATATTTTCTATCTCTTTGTTTATATTTTCATTTTATTCATGTATTGTTTCCTTGTAAAAAATATTGTACACCATCTTTATGACAGTTATTTTAAATTCTGTGTCTGGTAATTCATATTCTTCTGTTCCTTTAGGGTCATTTTCTGGAGATTTATTTTGTTCCTTTATTTGAGACATATTTCTCTGTTTTGTCATGTGTCTTTTAACTATGTGTTGGAATTTGTCCATTTGAAGAGCCATCTCTCCCAGTCTTTATTGAGTGGCTTCATACAGGAGAAGACTCTCACTAATCACCCTGGCTAGAGATTCTGAGGGACACTGGAACCATTTGGGGGGTTGCAATTTCCTAATTATAGGAGCTTTCCAGCTTCTTTTTCTTTTTAATAGATCTTTATTGGAGTATAATTGCTTCACAATACTGTGTTGGTTTCTGTTGTAGACCAAAGTGAATCAGCCATATGTATACATATGTCCCCATATCCCCTCCCTCTTGAGCCTCCCTCCCATCCTCCCTATCCCACCCCTCTAGATCATTGCAAAGCACCAAGCTGATCTCTCTGTGCTATGCTGCTGCTTCCCACTAGCTAATCTTTTACATTCGGTAGTGTATATATGTTCATGCTACTCTCACTTTGCTCCAGCTTCCCCCTCCTACCCCATGTCCTCAAGTCCATTCTCTATGTTTTTGTCTTTATTCCTGCCCTGCAACTAGGTTCATCAGTACCATTTTTTTTCTTTATAGATCACATATATATGTGTTAGCATAGGGTATTTGTTTTCCTCTTTCTGACTTACTTCTCTCTGTGCGACAGACTCTATGTCCATTCACCTCACTACAAATAACTCAATTTCATTTCTTTTTATGGCTAATATTCCATTGCATATATGTGCCACTTCTTCTTTATCCATTCATCTGTCCATGGACATTTAGGTTGGTTCCATGTCCTGGCTCTAGTAAATAGTGCTGCAATGAACATTGTGATGCATGTTTCTTTTTGAATTATGGTTTTCTCACGGTTTATGCCCAGTAGTGGGATTGCTGGGTCATATGGTGGTTCTATTTTTAGATTTTTAAGGAGCCTCCATACTGTTTTCCATAGTGGCTGTATCAATTTACATTCCCACCAACAGTGCAGGAAGGTTCCCTGTTCACCACACTCTTTTCAGCATCTATTGTTTGTAGATTATTTTGATAATGGCCATTCTGACTGGTGTGAGGTGGTGGGAACCATAAGCAAGATGAAAAAACAACCCTCAGAATGGGAGAAAATATTTGCAAATGAAACAATGGACAAAGATTAATCTCTGAAATATACAAACAGCTCATGGAGCTCAATATCAAAATAACAAAAAGTTCAATTAAAAAATGGGCGGAAGACTTAAATAGACATTTCACCAAGGAAGATATACAGATGGCCAAGAGGCACATGAGAAGATACTCAACATCACTAATTATTACAGCTTCTTTTTCAGAAGCTCATAATTTCTTGTTACTTCTGTTGCAAGTTTTCTGGTTTTACCGGAGCAAGCATCCCCATTCTCTTTGGGTGCCCTGGCCAACATGCATTCAAACTATGCCGGTTCCGCATCAACACCCTGAGTCAAGAATGACTTATATTAGTCTCTTAGGCAGTTCTCCCAAAATTCAGAATGCTGGACAAATATTGAATTCTTCTGCCTCCCTCTTGAGGGAGAAGCCTCATGTTGTGTGCTTTCTCACTATTGTATTGAATCATGCTGGTTTCATCAAGAATTCTTCTTTGCTCTCAGTGGCCCATAGGCTTCCAAACTATGTCAGTTTCATCAGCACTCCAAATGAGATGAGATGGGAGATACCAGTCCTTTGGCAGTCCTCTGAAAAGGTGGAACATTGGACACACACACCACTCTTCTCTTTCTCCCTTAAGGTAGAAGCCACAAGCTGGAACATTCACTCCCAGTGCTGATTTGTCCTGGCCTGGGGCTGACAAGGGTAACTTTGAAATGCCTCTTCCTACCTATTTCAGTGCAGCTATTCTTAGTTTTGTGCTTTCCTGGAGTATAGCAACTTCTTATTTGGATTCTGGAAATCTCATATAGGATTTTGGTCTGTATTTTTTTGTTATATTGATATTGCTATGGGAGCACGACAGCTGGGAATCCTATTCTACCGTCTTGCTGATGTCATTGTGCTCTTTTTGACATTTTGGTATCAATGATATGGTAGTCTCAAAAAATGAATTTTGAAACATGTCTTTTTTTTTATTCTTTTGTCCTTATAATTTATTGAGTTTATTTGATACCCATTTCTTGATTTCTTAAAATAGACTGTTAGCTAATTTCCATTTTTTCCCTTTATAAGATTTTTTAAGGCTACTGATTTTCTCTTATGTTCTGCATGGACTCTGTACAAGTTCTGATATTTAGTATATTCATCATTATTTAGTTTAAAAATATTTTGTTTTGCCATTATTTCTTTTATCCTCTAATATATTATTTAAAAGTGTATTCTTAATTTTCAAGCATAAAGAGATGCTTCTGATTATATTTCTGTTACTGTTTCTGAGCATACTTGTGACAGGAAAATACATTCTGTATTATTTGTGTTTTTTTGTATATGTTGATATTATTAGGACACATATATGATTTTTTAAAAAATTGTTATTGGAATATAATTGCTTTACAATATTGTGTTTGTTTCTGCTGCATAACAAAGTGAATCAGTTATACATATACCTATATCCATATATCTCCTCCCTCTTGCATCTCACTCCGACCCACCCTAACCCACCAATCTAGGTGGTCACAGAGCACTGAGCTGATGTCCCTGTGCTATGTGGCTGCTTCCCACTAGCTATCTATTTTACATTTGATAGTGTATATATGTCAATGCCACTCTCTCACTTCGTCCCAGCTTACCCTTCCCCATCCCTATGTCCTCAAGTCCATTCTCTATATCTGCATCATTATTCCTGTCCTGCCCCTAGGTTCTTGAGAACATTTTTTTTTTTAGATTACATATATATGTGTTAGCATACAGTATTTGTTTTTCACTCTCTGACTTACTTCACTCTGTATGACAGACCCTAGGTCCATTCACCTCACTGCAAATAACTCAATTTCATTTCTTTTTATGGCCGAGTAATATTCCATTGTATATATGTGCCACATCTTCTTTATCCATTCATCTGTCGATGGACACTTAGGTTGCTTCCATGTCCTGGTTATTGTAAATAAAGCTGCAATGAACATTGTGGTACATGACTCTTTTTGAACTATGGTTTTCTCAGGGTATATGCCCAGTAGTGGGATTGCTGGGTCATATGGTAGTTCTATTTTTAGTTTTTTAAGGAACCTCCATACTGTTTTCAATAGTGGCTGTATCAATTTACATTCCTACCAACAGTGCAAGAGGGTTCCCTTTTCTCCACACCCTCTCAAGCATTTACTGTTTGTAGAGTTTTTGATGATGGCCATTCTGACCAGTGTGAGGTGATATCTCATTGTAGTTTTCATTTGCATTTCTCTAACGATTAGTGATGTTGAGCATCTTTCATGTGTTTGTTGGCAATATGTATATCGTCTCTGGAGAAATGTCTATTTAGGTCTTCTGCCCATTTTTGGATTGGGTTGTTTGTTTTATTGATATTGAGCTGAGTGAGCTGCTTGTATATTTTGGAGATTAATCCTTTGTCAGTTGCTTCATTTGCAAATATTTTCTCCCATTCTGAGGGTTGTCTTTTCATCTTTTTATGGTTTCCTTTGCTGTTCAAAAGCTTTGAAATTTCATTAGGTCCCATTTGTTTATTTTTGTTTTTATTTCCATTTCTCTAGAAGGTGGGTCAAAAAGGATCTTGCTATGGTGTATGTCATAGAGTGTTCTGCCTATGTTTTCCTCTAAGAGTTTTATAGTGTCTGGTCTTACGTTTAGGTCTTTAATCAATTTTGAGTTTATTTTTGTATATGGTGTTAGTGAGTGTTCTAATTTCATTCTTTTACATGTAGCTGTCAAGTTTTCCCAGCACTACTTATTGAAGAGGCTGTCTTTTCTGCATTGTATATTCTTGCCTCCTTTATCAAAGATAAGGTGACCATATGTTTGTGGGTTTATCTCTGGGCTTTCTATCCTGTTCCATTGATCTATATTTCTGTTTTTGTGCCAATACCATACTGCCTTGATGACTGTAGCTTTGTAGTATAGTCGGAAGTCAGGGAGCCTGATTCTTCTACCTCTGTTTTTTTTTTTTTTTTCTTCTCAAGATTGCTTTGACTATTCATGGTCTTCTGTGTATCCATACATATTGTGAAATTTTTTGTCCTAGTTCTGTGAAAAATGCCAGTGGTTGTTTGATAGGGATTGCATTGAATCTGTAGATTGCTTTGGGTGGTATAGTCTTTTTCACAATGTTGATTCTTCCCACCAAGATCATGGTATATCTCTCCATCTATGTGTATCATCTTTAATTTCTTTCATCAGTGTCTTATAGTTTTCTGCATACAGGTCTTTTTTCTCCTTAGGTAAGTTTATTCCTAAGTATTTTATTCTTTATGTTGGAATGGTAAATGGGAGTGTTTCTTTAATTTTTCTTTCAGATTTTTCATCATTAGTGTTTAGGAATGCAGGAGATTTCTGTGCATTAATTTTGTATCCTGCTACTTTACCTAATTCATTGATTAGCTGTAGTAGGTTTCTGGTAGCATGTTTAGGATTCTTTGTGAGTAGTATCATGTTATTTGCAAACAGTGACAGTTTTACTTCTTCTTTCCCAATTTGGATTAATTTTATGTCTTTTTCTTCTCTGATTGCTGTGGCTAAATCTTCCAAAACTGTTTTGAATAATAGTGGTGAGAGAGCGTAACCTTGTCTTGCTCCTGATCTTAGTGGAAATGGTTTCAGTTTTTCACCATTGAGAACAATGTTGGGTTTGGTTTTGTCATATACAGCCTTTATTATGTTGAGGTAAGTTCACTCTATGCCTACTTTCTGAAGGGTTTTTATAATAAATGGGTGTTGAATTTTGTCGAAAGCTTTTTCTGCATCTCTTGTGATGATCATATGGTTTTTCCCCTTCAATTTGTTAATATAGTGTATCACATTGATTGATTTGCTTATACTGAGGAATCCTTGCATTCCTGGAATAAACCGCACTTGATCATGTTGTATGATCCTTTGAATGTGCTGTTGGATTCTGTTTGCTAGTATTTTGTTGAGGATTTTTGCATTTATGTTCATCAGTGATATTGGCCTGTAGTTTTCTTTCTTTGTGACATCTTTGTCTGGTTTTGGTATCAGGGTGATGGTGGCCTCATAGAATGCATTTGGGAGTGTTCCTCCCTCTGCTATATTTTGGAAGAATTTGAAAAGTATAGGTGTTAGCTCATCTCTGAATGTTTGGTGGACTTCACCTGTGAAGCCATCTCTTTCTGGGCTTTTTTTTGTTGGAAGGTTTTTAATCACAGTTTCAATTTCAGTGATTGTGATTGGTCTCTTTATATTTTCTGTTTCTTCCTGGTTCTGTCTCATAAGGTTGTGCTTTTCTAAGAATTTGTCCATTTCTTCCAGGTTGTCTATTTTATTGGCATATATTTTCTTGTAGTAATCTCTCATGATCCTTTGTATTTCTTCAGTATCAGTCGTTACTTCTCCTTTTTCAATTCTAATTCTGTTGATTTGAGCCTTCTTTTTTTTCTTGATGAATCTGGCTAATGGTTTATCAATTTTATCTTCTTAGAGAACCAGCTTTTAGTTTTATTGATCTCTGCTATTGTGTCATTCATTTCTTTTTCATTTCTTTCTTTTTTTTTTCTAATGCAAATATATCTGAGAATTTAGTACATGATAAAAGAGATATTTTATATTATTGGAGAAAATGTAAATTAATTAACAATGTTTTAGGGCAATTGACTAGGCACATTAAAAAAAGTTTATACTGCAACCTCATTTCTTATTATCAATTCCAGTTGGAACAAATAATTAAATTAGGAAGATGAATGAAGAGGAGCAGAAGGAGAAGAGAAAGAGGAAATTATAAAATTATTAGAAAAAAATGATTTTTTAAATATTTGAAAAATAGTTTTTAAATGGGAAAGACCTCTAAAATTATTAAACAAAATTGTAAGTACTGATACCACCTGTGTCAACATAATTTAACTGTTTGCTCCATAAATTTCTTGCCCAGGAAGATAAAGCTAAAAATCAATAAATAACTTTACTGTTTGCTTTAGGAAATTCTTACAAATCAATTCATCTGGGCAAACAGTTTGCTCACCTGGATGAACAGCTTACTTATCAGTACAGTACGTTGCTTACCAAGAATTGTTTCAATAGCCTTGCTTCAGTATGTCGACCAATCCTATACCATTATGTCATGAATTTTCATTTATTTCTGAGCTGATTTTTATGATTTCTTTCCTTCTGCTAACGTTGGTGTGTTTTTTTTGGTCTTCTTTCTCTAATTGCTTTAGGTGTATGGTTAGGTTGTTTATTTGAAATTTTTCTTTTTGCCTGAGGTAGGATTGTATTGCTATAAACTTCCCTCTTAGAACTGCTTTTGCTTCATCCCATAGGTTTGGGTCATCGTGTTTCATTGTCATTTGTTTCTGGTATTTTTTGCTCTCCTCTTTGGTTTCTACAGTGATCTCTTGGTTATTTAGTAGCGTATTTTTTAGCCTCAATGTGTTTGTATTTTTTACAGTTTTTTTTTCTGTAATTGATATCTAGTCTCATAGTATTGTGGTCGGAGAAGATACTTGATTTGATTTCAATTATCTTAAATTTACCAAGGCTTGATTTGTGACCCAAGATATGATCTATCCTGGAGAATATTCCATGAGCAGTTGAGAAGAATGCGTATTCTGTTGTTTTTGGATAGACTGACCTATAAATATCAATTAAATCCATCTTATTTAATGTTTCAGTTAAAGCGGTGTTTCCTTAATTATTTTCATTTTGGATGATCTGTCCATTGGTTAAAGTGGGGTTTTAAAGTCCCCTACTATGATTGCGTTACTGTCAATTTCCCCTTTTATGGCTGTTAGTATTTGCTTCATATATTGAATGCTCCTATGTTGGGTGCATAAATATTTACAATTGTTATATCTTCTTCTTGGATTGTTCCCTTGATCATTATGGAGTGTCCTTCTTTGTCTCTGTAATTGTCTTTATTTAAACTCTATTTTGTCTGATATGAGAATTGCTACTCCAGCTTTCTTTTGATTTCCATTTGCATGGAATATCTTTTTCCATCCCCTCACTTTCAGTATGTATGTGTCCCTAGGTCTGAAGTGGGTATCTTGTAGACAACATATATACGGGTCTTGTTTTTATGTCCACTCAGCCAATCTATGTCTTTTGGTTGGAGTATTTAATCCATTTACATTTAAGGTAATTATTGATATGTATGTTCCTATTACCATTTTCTTAATGGTTTTGGGTTTGTTATTGTAAGTCTCTTCTTTCTATTGTGTTTCCTGCCTAGAGAAGTTCCCATAGCATTTGTTGTAAAGCTAGTTTGGTGGTGCTGAATTCTCTTAAGTTTTGCTTGTCTGTAAAGGTTTTACTTACTCTGTCCAATCTGAATGACATCCTTGCTGGGTAGAGGAATCTTGGTTGTAAGTTCTTCCCTTTCATCACTTTAAATATGTCCTGCCACAACCTTCTGGCTTGCAGAGTTTCTAATGAAAGTTCAGCTGTTAACCTTATGGGGATTCCCTTGTATGTTACTTGTTACTTTTCCCTTGCTGTTTTAATATTTTTTCTTTGTATTTAATTTTTGGTAGTCTGATTAATATGTGTCTTGGCATGTTTCTCCTTGGATTTATCCTGTATGGGTCTCTCTGCACTTCCTGGACTTCACTGACTATTTCCTTTTTCATATTAGGGAAGTTTTCAGCTATAATGTTTTCAAATATTTTCTCAGTCCCTTTGTTTTTCTTTTCTTCTTCTGGGATCCCTGTAATTCCAATTTTGGTGCATTTAATGCTGTCCCAGAGTTCTCTGAGACTGTCCTCAATTCGTTTCATTCTTTTTTCTTTTTTCTTGCTCTGGGGTAGTTATTTTTAAAAAATATTCCATGTGTTCTTGAAAATGATATATATTCTGCAGTTTTGGGTTCATGGATATAAACATATCAGCATTAAGTCAGACTTTTTCCATTATAATATTCATTCTGTATCCATAATTTTTGCTTATTTTATCAATTCCACATATAGGTGTGTTAAAATCTCTAACATGGTTGTGGATTTGTCAACTTATCCTATAGTTTTATCAAGTTTTGCTTTATGGTATTAGGCACACACTTATTTATAACTTTTATTTCCTCCTGACGAAATAAAGATTCATCATTATATATTGACATTTTGGTTTCTAGTAATCTTTTTCCTCTAAAGTGTATTTTGTCTGATATTTTTATAGCCGCATCTGCTTTCTTTTGTTTAGCATTTTAAATATCTGTTTCTATCTTCTTATTTTAACCTTTCTGTATGCTTATAGGATCTCTCTTTTGAAAACAGCATATAAGTCAGACAGAGAAAAGCATGATTTACTCATTTGTGGAATATTAAAAAAAGAAACTGTTAAAGAAACAAACAAACAAAATAAATAAACCAACTAACCAAAAACAAGCACTTAGATACAGAGTTTCCAGAAGGGGAGAGGTTGGTGGAGAATAAAGTGGGTAAAGGGGATCAACTTTATGGTGATGCATAGAAATTGAATTTTTGGTTCTGAGCACATTGTTGGGTATATATAAGTAGAAATATAATATAAAACACCGTTACTTCAAAAAATAAATTTCAATAATAAATCAAGTTAAATGAATATCAAAAAAAACCCCAGCATCATATAACTGAGTTTTTCTTTTTCATCCAGTCTGACAATATATATTTTTAAATGGTAACATTTTTTCCTTTTATATTTAATGTAATAAATAATACATTTAGGTTTAAATCTATTATCTTAGTTTCTGCTTTTGATTCTGTCTTGATTCTTTGATTTTCCATTTCCTTTCCTTTCCTTTCTTGTTTTTCATTTTTTAGTAATTTTTATTATTACATTTTCCCGTCTATTATTTTGGAAGTCATGCACATTTTATTTGGTTACTTTAAAGTATAGTATGCATCCTTGAGTTATGGAAACAGAATGTTGATTGATACTTTTATCTTTCTCTAAGACAATGTGAGGATCTTATAACACTTTAATTCAATTTTCCCTCTCTGTTCTTAACTCACATGCTAATTGTGTACTATATTTTAATCCTCCTCCTTTTTCTTCCTCTTCTTGCTTTTCTCTCTTTCCCTCCCTCTCTCTCTACACATAAATATTCCACAAAATATATTGTTTATTTTATACATCCAATATTTATATAGATTTCCCCACATATTTATCATGTTGTTTCTCTTCATTTCATTTCTTCCTGCATCTATGATCATCCGTTTGGAATTATTTTACTCCTAACTGATGAACACTTTAGGATTTCTTTTAATGTGTGCTTTCTTGTGGCAAACTTTCTCAGTTTTTGTTCAAAATTGTCATTATTTTGTTATCATTCTTTTTTTTTTCTTTTTTTGGCCATGCAGCACAGCTTGCAGGATCTTAGTTCCCTGACGACAGGTGGAACCCAGGCCTTCTGCAATGGAAGTGCAATGTCCTAACCACTGGACCACCAGGGAATTCCCTTGTCTTCATTCTTGAAGGATGATTTCATTGAGTACTATTCTAGGATTGGCAGTTATTTTCTAAAGGTACATTGAAAATAACTTTCCTTTGTTTTCTAGCTTTCACTGAAATTACTGAGAAAACAGATGTCTTCTTAGTTGCTGGTTCTTTGAAGGCAAACTGTATTCTTTATTCTGACAAATTTTAAAATCTATAATTTTTAGTTTTCTATAGTTTATGATATGTCTAGCTGTGTTTTTTTTTTTCTGCTTGAGATTTTTGGACTGGTTGAATTTGTGAGTTGGTATTTTTTACAGAAACTTCTCTGCCACAATTTCTTCTAAAGTTGATTATGTCCCATTTTTCCTCTTCCTTCTCAGACTCCATTAAAGATATCACATTGTATCTTTTATGGTTTATCCTCTCTTCCACACTTTCCACTGCAATATCTCTTTGGAATTTATCTTGGATATTTATTCTACCTGTTATCCAGTTCACTAAGCTGATATTCCGCACCATGTAATTTATTGTAAAATTTATTCAATCAGTTCTTAATTTTGTCATAGTATTTTTCAAGTCTGGGGTTTTGATTTCATTCTTTATATATGTGTTCTATTGTTTCATTTCCCCTGCTAAAAAATTCAAGCTTGACAGTTATTTCCTTGAATAAAATGATTGTAGTTGTTTTACAGTCTGTTTCATAAGATCAGTATCTAGAGTCTTCGTGTGTCTGTTTTGTTGTCTATTGTTTCTTCTGTTTCTAGCATATAGGGTCTTGCTTCTTTGTGTGTCTAGTTTTCTGTGAATGTGTTCTAGACATTAAATACATTTAGTATAAATAATATGAAGTCTAAGATTACTATATTTTTCTCCAATGATGTCTTTAGTTTGCTTTTGTTAGGTTCCTGGAGATAGTAGCAAATCAGCAAGTTCAAAGCTTGTTATTTTCTGGGCTTCAAATACAGAGTACCCCCAAATTCAAATTTTTGAAAGGGTTAGTTTCCTTTGATTTGCCCTTATACCTAGGGTTTAATCTCTTGTGTTCTCAGTCAAAATCAAGAAAAAATATATTGGATCCTCATACTTTACTGTGGACCCAGGTCTTTGAATTATTTTCTGCCTAAACTTAAGAGGCCTCTGAGCACTCAGCTCTGTCAGCATCCTCTTTAAATCTGGAAATACTCCCAGGGTAAAAGTGACTTTGGTTTCTCTACCATATCCGTTCTCTCATATCTCATCTCAGTAATTCCTTATTAGCTTCCTAGGTTTTTTCATGCTTTTAAAAATATCAAAAAATATTGCTTTTCAGTTGTGATCACTAGGAGCCGGAGAAAAATTAGTCTAAATCAACTTGTCTGCCATTATAAGTAGCACAAGTCTTTAGAGAACATTTTTATTTTCACCTTTTTCCTTCTTCTTGACTATTCTCTGGAAAGATAAGACTTAACTGTTAATTGACTTTCACATAAATAAACTTAAAAAAAAAGACATTTGGCTTGTTAATGTGAGCACTTTAGTATTAGACACTATGTTTTTGTATTCTTAGCATCTAAGAATACGTGGCATTTAATGCATGTTTGTTTAATGAATGAGTCAATTAATGAATAAAAACAGCATAGCAAACAACTTTCAAATAATGAATATTCTACTACTATTACAATAATCATATTTTATTTTTTTTGGTCTAATATAACTATAGATAATTTTTTTTTCTAAAAAATGATGTAAGAGATAGAGTGATTCTATAGTGGAAACTAACATCCACCAGAATCATCTCATGATTGTAATTATATTTTTTGGATATAAATCAAATTCTACTTCAAGTTTCTAGATTGATCATATTATTTTTGTTTAGAAAGTCCCTTGTTGCAACCTATTTTTTACATGTAGGCATTAATTTAAATTAAATAGATTATTATTTTCTCATTCACAACAGCTATCTTTCCAAAGAATATTTTGTTAGTTGCATGAATATAGGCATTGCACCCGTCAGTGCTTCCTATATGAGATGGAATGATCTTTTCAGAAAGTTCATTAGGTGTTGTATAGAGTAGTCAGTAGTAACATTTTGTACAATATATAATGGGTGAGAGTAAGAGTGGGAAGGACCCTTAAAAGATTTACTCTTCTGGAATGATTTATTCAAAAGGACAGAGGGATAAAAGAGCACTTATTGATAAGTTGAAGGCAACCCATTCTTTAAAAATCTGTGTTATGTGAGATGCATTTGTAAACCATATTAATATTTAGGACAGTTTATAGTTAACAATACATACTCAATTGTATTCTTTTCATTCATGAAATTACCTTTCTGCTTGTCCTTGTGTATCTATGAGAAAAGGAATTAATTTTGGTGTGTAGGGATAAAGGAAGAGTAAGACCCATTCATGGGTCCAAGTAGGGTAGGACCAGGTAGGGATTTCTTGACAACTAAAAACGACAACATAAGATTATTGAAAATCCATTGAAGGTAGGGAGTAGTTGATACCAGAAAGGAGAGAAGTACCAAAATGAAGGATTAGCTAGATAATAACAACTGGAACTGCAGGGGAACAAGGATGAATAACAACTCAATCCCTGCTCTCAGGGAATTCACCTTCTAATAGGAAGATAAGCAAGAACTATATTTATATATTAACAACCAGGACGACACAAGAACTGATGGATCAAAATGAATACAAGCCTTAAGTAGAGCAGTTCTGGAGGTTCCCTGCTGTTCCAACTGTTAATCCCTTAGTTGCTCAGTTACTGGAAATTTGAAGCCAGTGTCTTAAGGAGAACTGAGATGGCAGGAAGTACATGAGATGAAACATGGGACACTGGATCTTTACGAAACTGTACATATTATTTCAACATTGTAACAATTAATAGGATCATATTGAGGCTTACGTAGCCCTGGATACAAGACATGCAAAAAATTACAACATACAATAAAAGTTTGTATATCACGAAGTGAGGTCAAAGACACAAGAGTATTGAGCTCTACCTGGAGTTAGATTTCATGAAGGAAGTATCACTTCAACTGGGTCTCGAAATATGAACAAGCATCTGACATGAAAGTAATAGAGTAAAGACATTCCAGAAACATGAACTGGCTTAAGTATGGTATGAAATAGTATGAAATGTTTAGAAAGCCTCTAATTTCTCAGCTCAACCGGAATTTAATTTGCAAGGAAGTAAGTGACAGATGATGTTGTTGTAGAAGTAGGTAGGAGAATCGATTTGCCTAAAGTCATGAATCTCGTAAATGGAAGAGTGATTATTTAAAATTTAGTTCTTTCTGGCTCCAAAGACTATAATTTTTCACTATACTTGTGTTTTATTATGACTCTTTTTTTAAGACAGAATATTTTTTGAAATGAAATCTTATAATTATACATAAAATATAATATTTAATGTGCTTTGGTTCAAGTAGGGGCTATGACTGGCAACACCTTAGATACCTCTTTGGTCAAATTCATTGCTGTACAAGCACTTCTTTTCCATCCAACAACTTCCCCACCCCACACATTTTATGGGCAAAGTTTTATGGGAGACCAGAGGAGAGAGTGACTAATTCACTAGGGAGAAGTCATAGAAAGATTCATAAGGGGGGTGACATTCCAGCTGGGCCTTGACTGAAAAACAGACATTCTTCAGGCACAGAAGAGAGGAGTGGAACTGCAGAAGTAATAGAGGAAGAAAATGATGATTGTAGAAGAGTGGTTTTGGCCTCTCATAGCGAAAGAACTTGGACATTAACCTGTGAGCCAAGTGAGTCATTGAAAGATTTTCAGCAGTAGAGTGCTGCAAGCAAATTGGTATTTTAGAAAGATGATTCTGACATCAAGGTGTAGAATGGAATGGAGCATCAGAAAGGCTAGAGGAAAGTAAGCCATTTAGGAGGTTGTTGTCCCAGCAAGAAATGAGGTGGGTCTGAACTTATATTCTTGTGGCAAAGTAGCTCCTCACTATGAATTGAGGGAAAATAAAGGAAGTGATTCATTATTATCTGATTATTTGGTATTCAGGTAAGGATACCCTAATTCTTAGCAAGATAGATTATATGTTGGGATTTTTCACAGGCAAAATTAAAATTTGATTTGATACTTTGATAACTTGGCAGTCTGTTCCTGGTTGCCTTTTCAAGTATTATTCATAAACTTTAAAGGGCTCCCGATTGCTCTATGATCTTGTCCTTTGCTTTGTAATGGGTTTCTTAGAAACAACAATTCAGCAAAACAATACAGGGGTTCTATGACACACACCTTTTTTGTATTTCTCAGAAGTGTCCCACAGCATGACTAGATACAATATGTACACCTTCCTGTGTGCTAAAGCACTCTTTAGGTTTATTTGTTTTCCATAAGGTAAGGGATGTATATGAAGGACAGTGAGAAAATCCATCGGAATACATGATCTAATTTATAGTTTCCATA
Source organism: Balaenoptera musculus (assembly GCF_009873245.2). Lineage (NCBI taxonomy): Eukaryota > Metazoa > Chordata > Mammalia > Artiodactyla > Balaenopteridae > Balaenoptera > Balaenoptera musculus. The sequence goes on along the minus strand of NC_045806.1, from coordinate 67,593,615 downwards.
AATTAAATAACATGATTTATATATTATATATCATATATTTTATATATTATTTTCTTTGAAGTCCATATTAGTTACTATTATTTTAGGCTGTTTTATATCTTATATTATCAGAACCTTATACTTAACTAAATATATATGCTCATAATTATTTTTAGAGTTTTTAGGTTTTATTCCTGTCAAAGAAGCTTGATGCAGAAAGAAGACAAGTGTGAGGATTTCCTTGCTTTGCTGATGAATGTGGTTTAACAATACTTGGCCACAAAGAAATTTGTACCAGACACAAAGCCATGGGTTGTTCCTGCTTTCCAAATTGAGTTGTAAAGAAAACAGAAGGAATTTAAATACTTGCCAATAGGGCTGATTTGGTGAGAATCATTGCACTTATAAGTTCATCTGTCCAAGTTAGTCTTATATGACTGAAATATATGACAGTGCTGCATAAGAAAATAAAAGGAATTTCTTGCAAAGATCCCATAACAATTTAAGATTGTGTTCTTTACATCCTTTGGTGTAAGATTTGACTTCCCTATGGACTTTGGCCTCAAGATAATGGTGTTATTTCTTCCCTCCCCACCTCCTTTCACCTCATTACAATCTACTTGGGTTTGGACCAAGACTATTTAGTCATCATCTCTTATTTCTTGCATTTTCCCCTTTAATGCAAAACACCCTGATTTTGTAAGCCATTTCTTTTGGGGAGATAGGTTTTTCCATGCTTCATTTATGTAGGCATAAATACTCAGGCTACCAGTTAATTTTTTTTTCCTTTATGCTTGTGATGGGAATAGAAAACTTGGAATGTAGGCCTTCCAACTTTACCAACTTTCACTTTTCTCCCTCTTCTTCTATGCTCTTTTCTTTATCTCCATTTTCCCCTTCATCCATACTTCTGTTCTCTGTAGTCTAAAGAAGCAGGAAGTTGGTGATGAGATGAGAGGGGTATAGAAAGCACATGAAGTTTTTATTTTCTCTACTCCAAGCCTTCATCTGCATGCTATTAATACAAGTAGCCAAAATATGAAAATGCACAATTAAAATCTATTTCTGTCAATTAGTTGTGTTATTGGCTCATAAGAGACAATTGTTAATTTTTCAGGAATTTTGTGAGTTAGATATTAAACCAGCCATTATTAAAAATTAAATTATATAAATTTAGAATTAAGTAAATTATATTAAAAAGGTAACAAGTATTTGTCATTCCTTATTTTAATACATTTTACTATTATATATGTTTTTAAGGTTATTACATTTATTTCACCTGTATAGTGGTAATACTATATAATGATGCACCACTGTACATTGCTTCCCATGTCTGCCTTTAATGATACTACATGTCTAGCTTGAAACTGGCCATGGTGGGAGTATTTGCACTATGGAAATTGGCAAGTGCTACAAATAATGATTTGATTTATTGTTTTGTTGTTTTTTTATCCTGAGTCAGTTAACTATAGTCTGTGGGCCAACTCTAGCCTGCCATCTATTTTGCTAAATAAAGTTTTACTGGAATATAGGCAGTTTCGGTGCTGCAATGATGGAGTTGAGTAATTGCAGCAGAGACTGTATGACTTGCAAAACCCAAAATATTTACACTATCTCCCCTTACATAAAAAAAATTTGCCAATTCTTGGTCTAAATTTAAGAATATGGTTGAGAGAATGTTTATAAGTCAAGTTAAAATTACAGTTTGTAGCTGTGACATTATGAGCAGCACAAAAATTTTAAAAACTATTCTTTAAGTATTTGAGAATTATTATCCAACTCAGTATAGAATTCATTCACCAGCAAACACAACAAAAAATGTACTAGCATGATAGAGTATAAAACAATCAGAATCTACTGTTGTACTGAAGAAACAATGTAAATAAAGGTACAGATTTATACTGCATTTATTTGGACCAGTTTTGAACAAAGCTGGATTATAAATTCTGAGGTCAGGAAACTTTTATTTCTTTGGTCATGCAGCATCTAGCACAGTGCTGAACACATGGAGGCCATCAGCTAATCTCTATGAATTATAAACAGTGATTCTTACCTGAAAAGAAGCCTTTACCTTATATTCATATAAAATGAATTCCCAAATATACATTTTGATCTTCCAAACTTTGAAGGATATAGGGACAAGATTAATTGCTCTGTTTGGCCAATAAGAAAATGAGACCAATAAAGATTATAAAATTATATATACACTTATATATATACACAATAAAGATTATAAAATTATATATACACTTTTGCTACTTAAAATCTGATTCTTTGATGAGCAGGAACATCCCATCACTTTTGATCTTGTTAGAAATGCAAAATGCAGTATTTCAGGTGCATCCTAGATCTACTGCTCCAGAAACTGCATGTTAACATTTCCAGCTGATTTCTATGCACATAAAGCTAGACCAAGAAATTCTGAGAAGAGTGTTCTTGCATACTGCCTCCCTAATATACTATGCTTTCATATTTCAAAATATGAGAAATTAAGACAATATTATAGTTTTTTTTGGATCCAAGAGATAACAGAAAAAAAACCTTTGTTTATTTCAATGTGTTTTTTCTCCTTTGGTTATATTATCCAATTTTATTCTCAGAAACTTTTCCTGAGGCAAATAGAATGAGCATCGTTATTCCTTTATTAATGACGAGTTAATAAAACTACAGATAACTGATTACTGTTTTAACCAATGTAAAATTGTGTGTTAGTGACAGACTGGTCGGGTAATACTTTTATATAAGTTTATTTTCCTATAGATGTCTGTGAAGGGAAAGACAATTATCTGATTAATTCAGGTTCCTCATATGCTCTATCTGGGTATTTCAGGCTCCTGAACACCCCCCAGAGATACCCCCACCTCCATCCCACAAAATCCATGAAAAAATAGCAAAATTAGGGATTTAAACTTGAAGTGTCTGGGTAATTTTGTATAAGCCCAGTCTCTAATTATTTAGGCTTTAATCTATACAAGGACCTTTTAACCCCTAAAATTTCTAATAGCAAACAATGTCCGATTACCAAAAATAGACAAAGCAATTGCAAACGTTTTAATTTTAGTTGAAAATTCAATAATTTAAATTAATTTTTCATAGCAAGATAAACAATTCTTTTTTATATATAATATACTGTTTTAGTCTACTAAAGAAATGGGGCCAGTAAATAATTAAACAAATATTTCATATCCATGTGCAGAGCAGTGTAACTGTGTAGATGAAATTATTGACATCTACTGCTCCATGCTAATTTATTATACATGATATTTTATTATTTTATTTTGAATGTTATTACATAAAATCAAAAACGTATTGATTTTATTGTATGGTAAATTTTTTACTTCTTCAAGGTACTCCTTGTTCCTCCATCTCCAGCAAGCTATACAGAGATACTTGCGCAGGGTCTCCATTAATCTTCCATTTGCTAGATGGTATGTGAGGCAGAGTGGGTTTCCACAGAAATTAATTTGTCCTGACGACAGACCTAAAACCTGGAGTCCAGGGAATCCACTTGGCAAATTCCCTTTAAACCAAAAACAATAATAAACAGAAAACTGATACTGACAGTTCTAAAAGACCACACAGGAGAACCAAGAATAGACTTGCTGTATGTATATCTGTGAATACTTCTGTTAAACTAGCTTGTAGAAGCTTTATGCTTGGTAGGATTTGTACATGCTAATTTATGAATGTTTTCACATTACATCATTCAGCAGATACTACAAACTTACGTTTCAAACCAATTATTTAAGAATAAATAATAACTTTACTTAATTAGTTAACAAGAGTCCATTACATCTATTGGGTAGTAGTTATTCATTTATTTTTAATATTTGAATCTTCGAGAACAATTTTTCAATATTCAATTGTCATTCAAATTTCATAACAATGTTTATCCTTATTAGAAAGTTTTAAGGGAAATTTGATGTTTGCAAATAACAATTCACAAATCACTTACTAGTAGTATAGTAGTAGAAAATAAAGAGCAACACTTATGTTCATTACACAGTTTTCCATTCAAATTTTGAATTTGATTTAAATAACTCATTTAAGTAACATTTTTTGAATACTTAGTGAGGATAAAAATAACCTGAGTGATAGCATTACTGCAGTTTTATTCTTACACTGTTTTTCACGTTAAGCTATTAAATGGGCATTGTTTTTCTTAGGGTTCGTGTTGTTTGGACTGCATTTATACTACATGTATTATATGCTGCTTGCACTAATTTTTGCTTCTGTTTTTTAAATGGCTAACCCACCATGTGAAGGAAAAGAAAAAAAACATAGTCAAATTGGTAATTGGAAATATTGGAAATATGTCATTGCCATTACATGTATGAAAACACCATTCTTTGTTTATTCTGACCTCTAAGGTCCCTTTCAGTCCCGTGATTTTCTTTTTATGTGTGATAAAATTTGCCAAGAACTTTCTACTTCTTTATCCTGAACGTGTATAATAGAGTAAGTAATGATATTTGAGATTCGTGGATGATAATATTTAAAACACAAGAAGAACATTTGATAGTAATGCCTAATTTTTATTTCAGTGACCAGGGATGTGTTCTGAGTCAGACAGTTAATGCACACAAACAGATATGTGAATGTATTTTTAGAAGCAAAGTAGAGTGTTTGACAAGCAGAAGGATGTATCTAATTCCATGAGTCATATACGATTATCTCTATCATCTCAAGTTTTTATTTAGAATGAATTTTGGTTCTGTTCTTTAACACAATCATTGTAAACCTCTCAAACAATACTCTATCCTTCTTCACACAAACTTTTCAAGGAAAACATACATGACTAGTTATAAGCAAAAATATTAAATTTGCAAATCTGCAGATCCTAGGGAAAAGAGAGACTAAACCGACCCAAAGTTCCAAAACACAGCGACAACTCAGGAGGAAGGGTTATGTTGTGGGAGTTTTTATATCGCTATGTAAGGGTGGGTGGCAGTTTGCCAGCATCTCCATAGCTAAGGGCTTGAAAAGGCTGTCTCTAGCATTTGAGAAGCATGATGCATATGTTTAAATGGAAATTTATGTCTACATATTTCTAATAAAAATATTTTCCATATACTGGAAAATAATGAAGGATCTACTAAATTTGAAATTTCAAGCTTAATCCATCTTCTTGGAGAAAAACAATACTGTATATTAATGACTATCAATGAATTGTGTGGAAAAGTTAATATATTTCAATTTACTTAGCAAACCATTGAAATAGTGCTGTTCATATTCATACTTTGATGAGTTTATTGTATAGGGAACAATTAAAACAATTATTTTCTGTGCTTTCTAATTAATTCTTCTATCTTTTTACACCAAATCAAATTGTATTCCCATTCCTTAACACTTATTTCTGTAACAGACCAAAAACACATAATATAAATTCCGTTATATACAATCAATGCATGCCTTTCAGCACATAACGTGCTAAATATTTTCAGTTTAAAATAGAAGAGTCAATAAAATTTTTCTGTTATGTTATTTTCCCAAGACTACTTATCTGTTAGAATTGACTTTATTTTAGCTGATGGTCTTATGAGAGCAAAAAAATCAACTTTTTAATATGATTTTTCTCCATTTGTATAAAGGTCCATATATGCCTAACTCTGTGTCCTTTAATCTGGTTTCCCTGGGGAGTTATTTTCATGCAGCTCACATTGTCACTCACCTACACTGTTGAACTTGTTATCAAATAACCTGCAAAACAGTACACGTTATTTATATGTCGTAGGGTAGATTTATGATAAACTAAGTTTGAAACAAAGTAATGAATTCTTGACATTTATCCTGTCTCTAATAACATGACTACTAATTCCATCAGATTTAATTTTAAATAAGGAAGTTACATTTCCTCTCCTTATATCATATGTAAATCCCTCAGACATTCCCTAGTTGAATATGGTTTATGACGATATGTGTTTTCCTATAAACAATAAAAATGAGAATATTTTTCTGTAAGCCACCAAACTAGTTACCAGAGGTCATCATGATCCTCTATTCAGATCAAATTTTGAAAGCCCTTTTCAGTCTGTGCAAATTAAAGTAAATGACCATATTCTAACAACTTTCTGAGAGAGTAATTCTCTGTAAAAAATGAGAAATATTTACATTACTGCATAATATTAATGGTGCACATTGTGAAAATATACTCTACAATAGTGAAACTCAACAAATTGTAAACAGACACAGTGATTTTAAAACCTGTTTGGCTGTTGAGCCCCTTAAAGTTCTTATGAAAGTACGGTGCATCTGAGTATGCATGATAGTGGGGGACGAGGGAAGGGCGGAGAGGGAGTATAGAGGGAGTATGGTGGCTGATAGGCATAGCTTCTGTAAAACTCTTTGCAGAAGTAGAAGAAATTAATCTTTCAAATTTGGTCACTGAGCCCTTTAAGTTGTTACCAAAAGTGAAGTCCCAGTACGTGAAGCCACAAACAGGAAGAAAGTAAGGATGCAGGAAGAGAAAATAAGTTTCTACCGTAGTTCAGGGATTCAGTCCTTTGAATGGTACCACTCTTTGAAGTGAGTTAAAATCCAAAAGGACTGTAGCACAGTATATATTTGAGAAGAGCTTATACTCTCATGATAGAAAAAAAGTAATAGGGATTTGATACCCTATCAAATCAGGGTATTTATAAGAATGTTTATTAATAATTCAATCTACTTGAATTCACCAATTTAACTGGATGTTTTGATATTTTTAATGCTAAAAGTGATAAGATTATAATTCTATTTAGATTGCTAACTTGACTTTTAGTATGATTATTTTTTTTGTTTTTAAGCTTTATTAAGGTATAATTGATATGCAAAAATTGCACATTTTTAGTGTATACATTGATGAGTTAGACATATGCATACACCTATGATATTATCACACCAATCAAGGTACTAAAAATATACATCACCACCACCAAAATTTTTCTTTTTTTGTGTGGTAAGAACACAGTATGATTATGTTTCTGTCATCACTTTTAACAGAATATGGCAATAGCAAAATCAGAAAATTGCTATGAAGTTTATGAAGTGTTCTCATTCATTCATCAAATATTTATACATTGGCTACTTAGTGTCATTTGCTGTTCTCTTTGTCAGAGATATAGTAGTATACAAGACAGTGGGCATTTCTTGCTCTCAACGAGTGTAGTCTTAAAAGAAATGACAGACATTAAAGAACAATAACATAAATTATCAATTTAAATAAAAATTAATACCACAAAAAAGAAATATGAGGTGCTTCTCATAAGACTGTAATCTGGGAGCCTTATGTTGCTTGGAGGGTGGTCAGGAAAAGCATCTCCCATCTACTGAAACCTACAAACTCTATGAGGTAGTAGAAGCCAGTACTACTATTATCCCTATTTTAAACATATACTAATTGAGGTCAAAGAAAGTGAGTGGCAAGATAAAAATTCAAACCTAGATCTTAAAAATTTTTACTACACCATACTCGCAGCCTGACAGCAATAACATGGCAATTGAATAATATGCTATATTCCCTCTAAAATTACTACTCCTAAAAGATTTGTATGCTATCAGAAGCTGTTTTTCCATTTTTCAAATCATATCTTCAGCTTAATATCTTATGCTATAAGTAAGCTATCTTCACTTATGTTATTCAGTTACTAATAGTGTTTAATATTGAAGGAATAAATGAATGAATCTTTGGATTCATTGGATCTGGATTTGGATCTTTAAGTTCTCATATTAGGTTTTATGAAAGAAATAAAGTCCAGGTTCAAAAAATAATAATAATATTTGCATAAATGAAGTAAAATATTTTCTTCCTGTACTTTACCTTTCTTCTCCCATGATATATAGTCTCCAAACACAGTCTCTTAAAAGTAGAACATGCAATAAAACAGAACAAAAAATGATATGATTTTTGTACCTTGTCAAAAACGAAAGACAACAAAACAAAACATACAGACAAAAAAACAAACCCAAAGAGGTAGGGTATTTTTGTTTTGTTTTGTTTTGTTTTGCAGCACTTAGAATGGTAGACCACAGAAGTTAGGATGAGGACCAGTGGAAAGGTGCTTTCCTTTTTCTTATTCACTGCAAACTCGGCTGAAAAGTCAAAAGAGAACCCTACTCAATGAAACAATATTTCCTCCCACACCAAAGTGTTCATAGTGATGAAAAATCACCAGCAGGCCCAGAGGTAAGATAAATCAATACTACATTGAATAAAAGTTAAAGTTGAAAGTAGATTTATTCTTTTTCATAGCTAACTTTATAAAGTGGATGAAGATGAGTTATTCAGCATTTGCAAGGAATGAGACCATGGAGAAGGCTGCTACTGTGTCTTAATTATGTTACAACTGTGGCAGAGTCTGTGGATTCAAACAACTGTCCTAGTCAGTAAAAGAATTAGTCAATTAAGCTATTTGACAGACTTGACTATATTGCTGATTGGATTTACTAGTTAAGGAAACAATTTTTGGCTGTCCCTTGTAGTCAAGGCATTGTGTCTAAGGGAGGTAATACGGACTTTGTTTTGTCCCATGCATATCAGGTTACACCTTGAGTACTGGGCTCAGTTCTGGGTGCCACCATCATGTGCCTAGTAACATTTAAATTTCAGCACTCATGTAATTTTGTGTCATTTAGAAAAATATAATATTTTTCATATCTTCTTTAGTTTTCCTTCATTTTTTATTATATATGTAGGTACAGAGGAAGGGAACCATAATTTTCTCAATAGGTAGGGTCTCTAAAGGTCTGATTCAGTTATTAGTGCCACACTTGAAGATAGTCATTGATAAATTGAATTCTATCCAAAGGGGTATAAGTATTCAGTCAATCAGTCATGTCAGTCATTATAAAAAAGAATTGAAATGGTAAAAGAGTGAACAAGATAGTGAAGATGAAGCTAGCCTACATCACACGAGGAGCAGCTAAAGAAAATATAGAATATTTGGCTTGGGAAAATATTACTTTGTGCAACAAAGTCTAGGGTGGGGCGGGGTGGAGCAAAATAGAGGTCTCCAAATGTCCAAAGGGCCATGATGAAGAGAAAGGATTAAATTGATCATTATAACTCCAAGAGGCAGAATTAAATTAATAGATGGAAGTTAAAGGGAGGCAAACATTGTATAAATTCAAGTAAGAACTTTTTAACAGTCACAGCTGATTAAAAGTGGAATGGATTGTCTCAGAAGATAGCAGATTCTCGATCAATTGAGATCTTCAAAGATCTTGGGTAACTGCATGTAGGGCTTTTAGAGAGAAGAATCAAATGTTGGCATAATAAGAAAAGTAAAATGTGAAAATGTAGCTAAATTTTCATTTAGCTAAATTTATTCACTCTTTTGGTTTTAAAATGTCTTTTCCTTTTTGAAATGATGCTGTTGGATAGAAAAAAAAAATGTTTAATGTTCTTACTTAGCAAAACAAGTTGGCAACACTGTTAGTCTCCCGATAAACATTTACAAAATAAAAGAAAATTTACTGGTCTGTGGAATTGAAGCACTAGACCAGATGACTCTCAAGATTCTTTCCTATGTTGAGTGGCTATGATTAAAATTTTTGAGATGGTGACAGAACAAGGTGGAAGTCTCTTTACAATCATTAATAGATATGTATGAATGAACTTATCAGATTGTTTTTTCCTCTTCAGGCTAAGCTTGATCCATCTGCAGGCCCTAAACCTCTAGCTAGGAAAAAAGGTATTGCAAAGAGAGGCAAAGGAAGCAGGGCATATCTAAGTTAAACATGTACTGCTTCAAAATTTTGCTATTGCTAGCTATATTCTATGTTCTTCTTCACTGTCTTACTATGTCTCTTTGAACTTCTCTGTGAAGTATTTTTCTGCATTAATGTCTCTACTATTTTAAATAATTATTTTATTAGTAGGTGTCATGAGAAAATGGGTCAGTGTTACTAGTGAGTGAATGATTTCATGTATATAATGGAGTCATTTGTGGAATTGTATTTGCAATATCAGAGTCTTACAACTGTTATTTTCCTCAGTTTTATTTAAGACCTTGTGTTCTTGCTTGGCAGTTCATTGCATTGAATGCATTGTGCTCATCAGATCATAACCATTTCCCATTTAAGAGCCCTATTTGTGGTCTACATGTAAAAATTGTTGAGAATTTCATACATGGACACAAATACTTTACTTCTGTTAAATTGTTAGTTTTCACATACAGCAACAAGAAGTTCTTTTAGAACCTCATAAATACAATACTGCTTTTATTTGTTGATTTGATTAATGATACAAAGGTAGGAGTTTTTACTGTTTCTGGTTCTTAAGTAAATGCTACCTATGATTTTAGCAAAACTTTATTTTCTTACTCAAAATGCACACAATTTAGAACCTAAGATTGTGTGATATGCTTGTGGTTGTCAGAAAGCCTCATTTTAAAAGTTCAGTTCCTTTTTTCTCCTTAAAAGATGAGGCAGAATATCTCAAGGTAGTGTCTATTAAAATATTTTTCTAAAGATAGTTTATGAAGAACAATTATATAATATATATTAAATGCTTCAAATATGAAAATTCTTGTCACTCAACAAAACTTAGCTTCAAAGCTATCTTTACTCATTTATTTTTAAATAGTAGACATTAAGTAAACTTAGTTTGATCCAATACATTTTATTTAATGCCTCTATTTGGACAGATAGGAATGTGACAACATCACTAAAAGTCCTATGTGTTGAGTTTCCCATGAATGAAAGAGAGGGAACTCGGTAACCACAGATGGACAGTCTAGATGCATAAAACTTCCACAACTAAATTTACTTCCCTGAGACACTTTCCAAAAGCAGAACCTTTCCAACTATTCAATATTTTGAAGCCACCCATTTACCTTTTATTCTTCACAAAAATGCTAATGAAAATGTTTGAAAGTTAAAGTGGAAATTTTATTTCACTTATTAAAAATGTTCCCCAAATCCGATCTGTCAAAAGATGACACATTCAAGTTTTATTGTATTTTTTATCAGGTGATGATCCACCAGCTGGTAACACCACAAAGTAGTGAAAAAGCTGACCAACTGAGAATTAAGAACCAGAATGAAATTCAGTGACACTGCTGCTTTACTACACATATAATCCTTTTCTTTTTTTAATTTTTTTAAATTAATGTAGTTTAAACCTCATGAGATGTCCTTTTTTTTTTTTTTTTTTTTTTGGCTGCACTGTACTACTTGTAGGATTTTAGTTCCCTGACCAGGGATGGAACCCAAGCCCTTGGCAGTGAAAGCATGGTGTCCTAACCTCTGGACTGCCAGGGAATTCCCGAGATGTCCTTCTCATACAATTATGCTTTCAGCTCTTGCCTGAATGTTTCACATGCACAAGTAAAAAATACATCTATTGGATTGTGGTGAATTCAATATTCCGTGAATCCTTCAATAATTATCAAGCACATACTCTGTACTATGCTCCAGTCTATATACTGGGGAAACAAAGATGAATAGGAAGTGGACCTTCCCTTAGTGAGCTCAAGTTTGATGGTATAATTAGAGACATATTGATAAATAAATAGTTACCATATCTTTAATCTCTTTATTCAACAACTCTCCTTTAGAATTCTCAGAATGGTAATTGACCAGAATCTCCCGTGGGAAGTATAGGTCAACTAGAAGGCAATTTTTCTTTTTTAGACTTCCACAACTTATTGTATTTGTTGTTTCTCGGTAAATGTGATTGTTAAACTCGGGGAAACAAGAGCATTTTGTTTTAATAGCCCTCTTTTCACTTCTTGCCCCATGGCCTGCAAATAGTATCTTTTCTAATTTCATCCCGAATCTAAACTGTTGGAAACTTAGAGCTGCCGAAAGGAATTCTCTCTATTCACTCAAGTAAAATTAAGGCAAGGGGGCATGGCTGTTTTCCCTCTAATTGTATCAGTAGGGCTCAGCACAATGCCTAGCTCATAATAGGCACTTACTAAATGACTGTTGAATGAATGAATGAATGATTAAGTTATAATATCTAAAATGGTTAGGATTTTTTTCATTTTAAAGGAAGGGCCTTTAAGATTGTTTATCCAATTAATTTATAATTGTTTGGAAGAAATAGGGAGTTATTTAAATGTAGGTACCTCCCTCGAGTTCTTTGCCTGTACCACCTGTCCCTGTGCATGTGCAATGCACATAAGAAGAACGAGGTTGTCGATTAGGCATCTCACTTCTGAAATATTACTGACCTCTGCTTTAGAGCATTAAAATATCTGAAATGGCTAGATTACCATTTCAGGTGTTTACTTTTTTTCATTTCTAGTACATTTTCTTCCAAAATATTTTTATGGACACTTGAAATCGATCTGAAGGATGAGTTATACATAATAATTGGGAATAGTTACAATGGGAGAGGTCAGAAAAATTATCAGCAAACCTGAAAAAAACCATTAATTTCTAAGAAAATTTATCAGAGTTCCCCTTATTTTCTTTGCCTAGAGCCCTTTGATAGAAATGTTTTGTTTTACTTCACTTTGCAACTTTAAATCCCAATGAAAGATTATTTATAATCTATCCCCCACCTCCTTTCCCCCCTCCCTCTTGTCCTCCATCCCTTTCCCTTCTTTCCCTCAAAAGACACCCCTCCTATGTATTAATAATTTAGTTCCCAAATGCTTACTTATCTTATTGTTGACTTTGTCCTTTAATGTTTACAGGACTGGGAACAACTGGTGTCTTAAAGCAACTGACTTTCTTCTTTCTAATGAAATTACCCTTTTAGCCCTTCTCATTTGGTTTTCAACAACATTAGAACACTAAGCTCAGTGTTTTCTTGCCCAGAGCTAACTTGTAGCTTCCCTCTGTCAGCCATAAGATATAGAGATACTGTTGCCTTAATTACTCAAATTTATCCTGCTGCTCATAATTCTACTTGTCGTGCCAAAAGACCCCCATCTTCAGAGAGCTTCATGCCCACCCTGTTATTTCTATTGTTTTTATTTCAAGCTTGTCGGATGTATAAATGATCTTTGTTGTTAGGTCTGGCTTATGACTAAGTCTAGAAGGAAGCTAGTTTAGCAATTATAAGAACCACATTTGAATGCTTTGGGAATTGAACATTTACATGAAAAGAGAATATATTTCAAATACAAGGTACATGAATGGCTAATACATGTAGTACATTCTAACCACTAACTATTTTTCTATGTAGAAATCCATAAGGTGAATTTCTTGCATTTTACTTGGTTTTAAACTACTAATGGAAACCATGTAATCTATCTCTATTTTCTACTTGCAAATTAGATCTTGGCGATTTTTTTCTCATTAAATTTGTACATTTTAATTTGCTTTAAAATAGACCCTGAAATTTTATCTCACTTTAGATAAAGTCCAAGATGGTTCTTCAGTAGTCTAGATGTAGTCTTTTGGGGCTTAGATTTTCTATTTACTAATATATACCATTATTATTGTTATCTGAATTAATTAACTAAGTAATGCTTTTGCTGATGCAACTTGAGCACCCTAGAGCAAACTGAATGCATAATGTCTCAGTTATAGGCACTAGAGTTCAAATAATTTTTTAACAGGAATCTGCTTTTTCCATTTTCAATTAAATTTATTTTAGTAACTGATTTATTACATCAGAAAGATAGAATTCAGAGGTGGGAAGTGCATTTTGTTTTTAATGCAGTCATTTTAATTTTATTCATGGATATGCTTTTTATTTATTCATTAATACCCTTTGTTTCCATAGTCATCATAATCAAGAAAAAATAATCAGGAATAAAGCAGTCCTTTTAACTGCACACAAGGGACAGAGAACAGCAGTAAAGAACAAAGGCCTAGGAATAGCTCTTGGTTAAGCAAAGTGTATCATTCCCAGAGAGGTCTGGGAGTTTGTAAGCAAGCAAGGTGTGCATCTCTTTGCCATCATCAGTTACTCTATTAAAGTTCTCAACAGTAGAAGATAGCTCTGCCTTTTATCATAATCACCAAATCTTTTAGCTTTTGTTTACAGATCAATTTTACTCTAAGGGAAGATAAGGGACTATGAGTGGGATAGATGAAATCCACCAGTTTATACCTTGTCAAAGAAGCAAACATATGAAGCTGATAGCCGGGTAGGTAGTGACAAGCACGTTATGAGTAAGTCATCTAGGGTAGCCATTTCCTATACAATAATTTTACAAACACATTATATATCCTGTAACTGTCCCAGGAAAAGCAGGTCTATAGCTACCTGGAGATAGAAGAATGTGAAAACCAAAATGCAAGTGTGAAGCAGATCTCCAAACAGAAGTTTGAATTACAAGTAAAAAGGAAATTATCAATCTCTAGGAAAGTTTATTGCGGATATGTAATAAAAATATCACACTTACAAATATCCAATACAAAAGGCATCCTGAATTACTAAATACACATTTCATGATTTTTTGCAAAACAGTAGACAAGCCAAGCATTAAAATGGCTGCCACAAAGTTATGACATTTACTTATATTTCTTTAAATTTAAAATCATAAATAGTTTTATATTCCACACAACATGGATAAATGACCAATAACAGTGAAATTATTTACCCACGCCCAGTGTTCTCTCTTGTTGTATGGCAGTAGTCCAGCAGAGGGAGCACATGTTAGTAAATGATGACATACTAGGTGGACTAGACTTCTATGGATATCCTCAATAATGTGAATATATAAATAACAGTTAGCCTGTGACTTAAATGTTGACTTATACTTCATGAAGAAATTACTATGGACATCTGTTGCTTTTAAAAATAGTGTATCTCCTTCTTGCGGTAAAATCCTTCCTATCCATACATACAATTTCATTGAATCAAAGAGTTCCAATTTCTATCTTAGAATTTTCTCTGAAAAGTCTTAGGGAGAAGAAAAACATGGTTTTATCTGCTCTTCTCTATCAAAGATGCCAGAATTTTTGTGTAATAGTTCCATTTATAATTTTGGACACATAGCACCTTTTTGAACTATTTCATCTTCTGAACCTTTCTTTATACTAAATACTAAAGATTCTATATGTTAATCTTGAAGAAGGATGGAAAATAACACAAGTATCCCTTTTATCTTGAAGGGATCATATTTGGTTCTTTGGATTTGGTGTACATTTTATGCTGCAAAAGATGGTCTCAATTCATGGAGATCAGGCGAAAACAACAGTAGAAACAGCTTGGTATTGATTTTAGCTTCATGAAACTAAGTGAATACAAGACAGCTTTTTTTTTTTTAATAAATGTAGAACATCTTCAATCATTAGTTTATTAATGCAAACATATACTGTTTGAAAAAGGAAATATGTCACTAATGTCTGAAAGATTTTTACCTACTGATCTTTATTTTCCAAGATAAAATGGCTTTATTTGTAGATAACTTGTATAAAAGTTACAAATGCATAAAATCATGAAGAAAATAAAACTGTACATATTCAAAGCTAACTGCTACTAGTATTTTGATGTACTGCCTTTTACATTTGTTCTAGCCATAAGTGTACATTTATGTATATATTTTCCATAAAAGGTATTACATATTATTTACAGCCTTTTAAAATATTTATTTTGTCAATCTTTTTTTAAATATATTTTACTTTTAGAGCAGTTTTAGTTTCACAGCAAAATTGAGCAGAAATTACAGAGAATTTCCACATACTTCCCTGCCCCCACACATAAATAGCCTCCCTGATTATCAACATCTGCCACTAGAGTGGTACATTTGTTACACTGATGAACCCACATTGACACATCATTATCATCCATAGCCTATAGTTTAAATTCTGGTTTACTCTTAGTTTTGTATATTCTATGGGTTTGGAAAAAAATATAATTACATATAGCCACTATTATAGTAACATACAGAATAGTTTCACTGCCTTAAAAATCACCCATTCTATTCATAACTACCTCCTCCCTCACCCCTGGCAATCACTGATCTTTTTACTGTCTCCGTAGCTTTGCCTTTTCTACGATGTGGTACATTTGGAATTATACAGTATGTAGGCTTTTCAGATTGGCATCTTTCATTTAGTAATACACATTTTTTTCGCCCATGTCTTTTCATGGTGTGATAGCTCATTTCTTTTTAGTGCTGAATACTATTCCATTGTCTGGATGTACCACAGTTTATCTATTCACCTACTGAAAGGTATCTTGGTTTACTTCCAAATTTTGGTAATTATGAATAAAGCTTCTATAAATATCCATGTGTAGGTTTTTGGGTGCATATAAGTTTTCAACTCCCTTGAGTAAATAAAAGGGACTACAATTGCTCCCTTTTATTATATTGTATAGAAAGAGTGGGTTTAGTTTTGTAAAAAACAGCTAAACTGTCTTCACAATTGGTTGTACCATTTTACATTCCCACCAACAATGAATGAGAATTCCTGTTACTCCACATCCTCACCAGCACGTGGTGTTGGATTTGGCCTTTCTAATACGTGTGCAGGGGTATCTTGTTGTTTTGATTTGCATTTCTCTGATAACATATGATGTGGAACATTTTTTCATATGCTTTCTTGGCATCTGTGTACCTTTTTTGGTGAGGTCTTTGGTCCACTTTTTAATCAAGTTGTTTGTTTTCTTATTGTTGAGTGTTAAGAGCTCTTTGTATATTTTTGATAACAATCCTTTTTCCAGATATATATATTTTGCAAATACTTTCTCCTTGTCTGTGCTTTGTCTTGTCATTTTCTTCACAATGTCTTTCACAGAACAAATATTCTTAATTTTTTTAAATTAATTAATTTATTTGTTTATTTTTGGCTGTGTTGGGTCTTCATTTCTGTGCAAGAGCTTTCTCTAGTTGCGGCGAGCGGGGGCCACTCTTCATCACGGTGCGCGAGCCTCTCATTGTCACGGCCTCTCTTGTTGCGGAGCACAGGCTCCAGACGCGCAGGCTCAGTAGTTATGGCTCACGGGCCCAGTTGCTCCATGGCATCTGGGATCTTCCCAGACCAGGGCTCGAACCCGTGTCCCCTGCATTGGCAGGCAGATTCTCAACCACTGCACCACCAGGGAAGCCCCAAATGTTCTTAATTTAATGAAGTCCAGCTTGTCACTTCTTTCTTTTATGGATCATATCTTTGGTCTTTGTATGATATTGCAAATCCAAGGTCATCTAGATTTTCTCTTATGTTATCTTCTAGGAGCTTTATTAGTTTTGAGTTTTACATTTAGGTCTATAATCCATTTTGAGTTAATTTTCATGAAGAGTGTAAAGTCTGTGTCTAGATTAATTCTTTTTAGCAAGTGGATGTCCAGCTGTTCTAGTACCATTGGTTGAAAAGTCTATTTTTGCTCCACTGTATGGCTTTTGCTACTTTGTCAAAGATAAGTTGACTATATCCGTGTGTATCTATAGGCTTTCTATTCTGTTCCATTGATCTATTTGTCTATTTTTTCACCAAGTATTGTTGAATTATAATAAGTGTTTAAGTCCGGAAGTATCAGTCTCCAGATTTTTGTTGTTTTTCTTCAATATTATGTTGACTATTTTGAGCCTTTTGTCTCTCCATATAAACTTTAGAATTAGTTTGTCAGTATTCACAAAATAACTTGCTGGGATTTTGATTGGGGTTGTATTAATCTATAGATCAAGTTTTGAAGAAAAGGCATCTTGACAATATTAAGTCTTCCTCATGGCTTATGAACATAGAATATCTCTCCATTTATTTAGCTCTTCTTTGATTTTTTTTTCTTCAGTTGTTTAGCTTTCTTTATGTAGATCTTCTTACATATTTTGTTTGATTTGTAACTAAGTATTTGATTTTGGGGGGTGCTAATGTGGATGGCATCATGTTTTTAATTTCAAATTCCTCTTGTTCATTGCTAATATATAGGAGAATGATTGACTTCTGTATATTAACATTACATCTTGTAATGTTACTATTCAATATAATCACTTATTAGTTCCAAGAGTTATTTTGTTGATTAAGATTTTCTACGTAGGTGATTATGTCATCTGAGAACAAAGGCAGTTTTAGTTCTTCCTTCCCAGTCTGTTTATCTTTTCCCCCTTGTCTTATTGCATTAGCTAGTATTTCCAGTATGATGTTGAAAAGAAGTGGTGGCATCCTTGCCTTATTACTGATTTCAGTGGGAAAGCTTCAAGTTTCTCACCATTTAATATGATTATAAATGTAGTTTTTCTTGTAGATATTCCTTATCAAGTTACAGAAGTTACCCTTTATTTCTAGTTAGTGACAGTTTTATCATGGATGGTTGTTGGATTTGTCAAATGTTTTTTCTGCATCTATAGATATGATCATGTGAGTTTTCTTTTTTAGCTTGCTAATGTGATGAATTACATTATTTGCTTTCAAATTTTCAAAATTTTAAATTAGCTTTTCATACCTTTGGTAAATCTCATATGGTTGTGGTATATAATTCTTTTTTTTAAATTATTGGATTTGATTTGCTAATATATTGTTGAGGATTTTGCATCTATGTTCATAGAAATATTGGTCTGTAGTTTTATCCTTGTAATGTCTTTGTCTGATTTTACTATTAAGGTAATTCTGGCTTCATAGAATGTGTTAGGAAGTTTTCCCTCTGCTTCTATCTTCTGAAAAAGATTATAGAGAATTGGTATAATTTATTCATTAAATATTTCATAGAATTCACCTGTAAACCCAACTGGGCCTGGTACTTTCTGTTTGGAATTTTCTTAATTATTGACTCATTTTCTTTAATAGATATAGATCTATTCCAAATGTCTATTTCTTCTTTGGTGAGTTTTGGCAAATTGTGTCTTTCAGAAAATTGATTCATTTCATCTAAGGTATCAGATTTGTAGCATAGAGTTGTTCATAACATTTCTCTATTATTATTTTAATATCTATGGCATATGTCATAATGTTGCTCATCTACTTTTGATACCAATAATTTGTGTCCTCACTCTTCTTTTTCTTGGTTAGCCTGGCTAGAAATTTATTGATTCCTTTTCAAAGAAAGAGCTTTGGTTTTAATTTTCTCTATTGATTTCTTATTTTTAATTTCATTGATATTGCTTTAATTTTATTATTTATTTTCTTCTGCTTGTGTTGGATTTAACTTGCTCTTCTTTTGCTAGTTTCCTAATGTGTAAGTTTAGATTATTTGACTTCAGATCTTTCTTCTTTTTTAATACATGCATTCAATGTTATAAAATTCCCTCTAAGCTTTGACTACATTCCATAAATTTTGATATGTTGTGTTTTTGTTTTCACTTAGTTCAAAATATTTCAAAATTTCTCTTGAGATTTCTTCACTGACCCATGTGTTATTTGTAAATGTGTTTTTTAATCTCCAAGTATTTAGGAATTTTCCAGCTATCTTTCTGTTATTGATTTCTAGTTTAATTTCACTGTGGTCTGAGAGCAGGTATTGTATGATTTATATTATTTTAAATTTGTTAAGGTGTGTTTTATGGATCAGAATGTGGTCTATATTGGTGAATGTTCCATGTGAGCCTGAGAAGACTGTGCATTCTGTTTTTGAATGAAGTAGTCTTTAGATGTGCAATATACCATGTTGATCAAAGCTGTTGTTGAGTTCAACTATGTCCTTACTGACTTTCTGACTTTTGCATCTGTCCATTTCTGATAGAGGAATACTGAAGTCTCCAACTATAACAGTAGATTAATCTATTTATCCTTTCAGTTCTATCAATTTTTACCTCGCGTATTTTGATGCTTGTTTCTTAGGCACGTACACATTAAGAAGTGTATTTTTTTCTTGGAGAATTGAGCCCTTTATCATTGTGTAGTGAGCCTCTTTTTTCCTGACAACTTTCCTTATTCTCAAGTCTGCTCTGTCTGAAATTAATATAGCTACTCCTGCTTTATTTTTTTAGTGTTATCATGATAACACTCCATCCATTTACTTTTAATGTTCATCTGTTTTTACATTTAAAGCGTGTTATATGTTGACAACATGTAGTTGGGTCTTGGTTTTCAATCCACTCTGACAGTCTCCATCTTTAAATTGGTGCATTTAGATCATTGGTGTAAAAAGTGATTATTGATAGAGTTGAATTAATGTCTACCATATTTGTTACTGTTTTGTTTTTGTTACTTCTGTTCTTTGTTCTTATTTTGGTCTTCCCCTTCTTTTATACCTTTTTGTGATTTTTAATTGAGTGTTTTACATGATTAATTTTTCTCTTCTTTCTTAGCATATCAGTTAAGCTTCTTTTTAAAAACTCTTATTTATTGAGTGCCCTAGTGTGCAATATACATTTACAACTAATCCAAGTTCACTTTAAAATACACTATACCATTTCATGAATAGCCTTAGTACCTTAAAGTAACAAAATAGTCATAATTAATCTCTTGTCCCTTGTATAATTGCTGTCATTCAGTTTACATGTTCATAAGCATACAAAATAGAATATATTGTTGCTATCATTATTTTGAACAAATTTCTATCTGTTAGATCAATTAAGTATTAAAAAAATAAAAGATTTTATTTCACCTTCTTATTCCTTATCTGGTGGTTTTCCTTTCTTTATGTAGTTCTGTATTTCTGACCAATATGAATTTCCTTCTCTCTAAAGAACTTTCTAAACATTTTTTGAAAGGAAGTTCTACTGGTAACAAATTCTCTCACACAAATTTTTTTTGTCTGAGAAAATCTTTATTTCTCCTTCAGTTCTGAAGAGTAATTTCACAGGGTGCACAATTCTAGATCAGTGTGTTTTTTTTTTCTCTCAACACTTTAATATTAAATATTAAATATTCCACTATTTAATATTTAAATATTCCAATATTTAAATATTTTATTCCACTCTCTTACTACTTGCATGATTTCTGAAAAATCAGATGTCATTCTTATCCTTGCCCTTCTATAGGTATTTTTTCATCTGGCTTCCTTCAGGATTTTCTCTTTATCTTTGATTTTCTGTAGTTTGAAAATTATTTGCCTAGGTGTTTTGTTTTATTTTGTGTTTGGCATTTATCCTACTTTATATTCTTTGACCTTCTGGATCTGTGGTTTAATGTCTGACATTAAGTTGGGGAAGTTCTTAGTCCTTATTGACTCAAATATTTCTTCTAGTTCCTCTTTTTTTTCTTCATTGGTTTTTCCTTATGCATATGTTGCTCATTTTTTTGTTGTTCCACAGTTCTTGAATATAGTTTTTTTTCCAGCCTTTTTTCTGTGGGCTTTTCAGTTTTAAAGATTTTAATTTAGATACACTCAAGTTCAAGGGTTTTTTTCCCCCTTAGCTCTATCCAGTCTACTAATGAGACCATCAAAGGCATTCTTCATATTTCTGTTACAGTATTTTTGATCTCTCACATTTCTTTTTGGTTCTTTCTGGAATCCTTTCCCCTATGCTTACATTGCCTATCTGTTTTTTCATGCTGCCTACTTTATCCATTAGATTCCTTAGCATATTAATCATATGCTAAATTCCCTGTCTGATATATCCAGCATCACAGACATATCTGAGTTTGGTTCTGATGCTTGGTCTGTCTCTTCAAACTGTGTCTTTTTACCTTTCAGTATGTCTTGGAATTTTTTTCTTGATAGCCAGTCATGATGTTCTAGGTAAAAGGATCTACTGTAAATATGTCTTTAGTAATTTGGTGGTAAGATGTTGGGGAAGGAAGCATTCTATTGTCCTATGATTATGTCTTAGCCATTCAGTGAGCCTATGCTCTGAACTGTGAATTTCAGATATGCTTCTTAGGTTTCTCCCCTGTTAAAATGCGACAGGATGGATAGAGTGGGCATGCATTGGGTGTTTTCCTTCTCCCATATGGAAGCTTAAGGGAGGTGGACATATGTATGTCCCTCCCCCCCAGATCAGTTAGGTTCTTCTAAAACCACTGAACATTAGGCTCTGGTTAAATTCAGCATGATGACTATAGTTAATAATACTATATTGTATATTTGAAATCTGCTAAAAGAGTAGATCTTAAGTTTTTTCACACACACAAAAAGATAACGCAATCAGAAATTGCTTTTGTTCTTATGTTGTTCTTCAAGAAACAGAACAATTCATCCCTTTTCTACATGGAACTCAAATAATAGGAATACAAAAAAAAAAAAAAAAGCTGGAAAGGAATTGTTGTCTAACCTCCCCTATCCCCACAATATTTAAGACAAGATTTAACCTTAACTCTGGGAGGGTAATTTCTGACAGGGTAATTTGAGTAGTTTTAGTCAACTGATCAAAAGCTGATGTTTTGGATTTTCCCTAAATGAGCAACATTACTTTCTCTCCTACTTTTCTGTGTTTCTCTAACTTGTACTCTGAAGCCATTTTTGATACTGAAAAAAATACTGTGTTCTAAATAAAAGTAATAAAATATTATAGTCTTTATTAATTGAGCACTTGTAATACTTTGTCCAGACACTGTCCTAAATGTTTTACGTGCATTATCTCATATAACTCCTGCTATACTCTATACTAGATAATATTACTATTTAAATATTAAAGAAGAGAAAGCTGAGAATTCAAGATTAAGTAATTTGCGTTAAGTTAGAGAGCACAAAAATGGAAATGTGCGACTTGAACATAGGTCTTTGTAACTCCATATTCCAAGCTATTGAATATGATGCAATTCTGCATCTCGCCACTGTGGATCCATCACTTGGGTAAATGATATCAATCTCTGGACAATCTTAGTTTTTGCCCAATCAATTGTATAATACTTGAGCTTTGTCTTAATCTCTGCTGGTATGTTGTCTTTATAACAATGTGCTCTGGATTGAAGGTCTCTGACATGACTAGTTGTTTACTTCCTTTTCTGGGCTATGTGTTCCCTGTTGTTATAACCCTTTGTTTTCTGAGAGGTTTTGCTTTTATTGGTCTACATGCCTGTTGCTTGTTTTGTCATAAATATTCCCGCCAATATTTGCTACTTATTTTTCTCAGATATAGTTGGACTCTGTCTTCCCAATCTAGACCTCAGCAAGAAAATCTTGCTCTAGTGCATTCAGTAGAATCTGATATCTATCTTTAAACACTTCCCATGGGGAAAGATGAGGCCAGTAAGAAGATGTTCAGGTTTTAGCTTTTGTCCTTCTGCACAGATGAGGATTTAGTCTTGCTAATGTCCAACCGTATGCTACAAGGTCAGCATAACTTTCCTAGATGAAGACAAGATAGAGACATTTGCTCTTCCTGAGTTTTAATTTACTTGATGTGAGAAATTAGTTGATATTAGGAAGACTTAGAAAATGTTAGGCTAGAGTATTTTTAATACCTCTTTTTCACCTCTATAAATAAATACTACAACAGGCAAGAAACTTCCTTTTCCTGTCTCTAGAAATCAGCCTTCTTCTGTGGTCCCAGACTCCTGAGGTACTATGCTAATTAGCTCATTCTCTGAGAGTTACCTTCCAAGCAGTCCAAATGGCGTTCTGCAAAAGAGTTTTTTTCACCTAAAGTGTAGTATGCTTGACACTAGTGACTTGCTTGCTAGATGATATTTTTTTGTAGTACAAAGAAAATTTTCAAAAATATTATTGATGCATTTTAATGTTATTAGAAAAATATAATTCGTATATTAAACCCATGATTGAATGGAATTTATTGCTTAGAGCATTGATAAAGTGAATAGTAATTTAAAAATATATTTGAGAAAATACAGAATATTAGGTGAAAATACTAGAAAGTAGTTTATACGAATGTAGGAAAAAGTGTGAAGTTTACATATGAATGATTGGAGTTTGGATATTAATGCCTTAAGTCTTGAGTCTTAAAAGTTCCAAGTTTAAATAAATGTTTAATATTTTAGAAGAAAATATATTTATGCGGTTCAAACATTCAACAAGATAATAGAACATCTTACTTTTTAAAGTATTTTAAAATTTCCCACAAATATAACAGATTGCCACTATTACTAATTTCCTGTGTAATATATCCTTCCAGAGATTTTTATATTTATGCAAAAGCTCATAAAATATTTATTACTTAATTATCTACTTTTTACACAAATGGAAGATTACTATACAAATTCTTTTGCCTCTTGCTTCTTCAAGTTAACAAACGTGTGGTGATTTTTCATATCAATATACAGAAAGCTTTATCATTTTTGTTTGTTTGTTTTGTTTATAAATTAATAGACTTTATTTCTTAAAGCAGTTTTAGTTTTACACAGAAATTGAGCAGCAAGTAAAGCGAGTTTCCTTTTACCTCTCACCCTCCCCAGTTTCCTTATTATAAACATCCTACATTTGTGTAGTACATTTGTTACAATTGGTGAGCCAAGTTGATATATTTATTATTATTATTATTAATATTATTATTATTACTAAAGTCTATAATTTATATTAGGGTTTATTTTTGTGTTGTGCAGTTCTATAGGTTTTGATAAATGCATACTGTCATGTATACATCATTTCAGTGTTGTTCAGGATAATTTCACTGCCCTAAAAATGCCCTGTGTTCCATCTATTCATCTCTCCTTCCCTCCACTCCCTAATAGCTCCACTGATCATTTTATTATCTATATAGTTTTACCTTTTACAGAATGTCATGTGGTTGGAATCATACAGTATGTTGCTTTTTAAGTTTGGCTTCTTTCACTCGGCCATATGGTTTCAAGGTTCCTTCATGTCTTTTAGTGGCTTGATAGCTCGTTTCTTTTTATTGCTAAATAATATTTTTTTGTATTGATGTTGTATAGTTTGTTCATCCACTCACCTATTGAGAGACATTTTGATTGCTTCCAAGTTTGGGTAATTGTGAATAAAGCTGCTATAAACTTTCATGTTTAGATTTTTGTATGGATATACATTCCCAGCTCATTTGGCTAAATAACTAAGAGCTCAATTGCTGGATGATATGGTAGGACTATGTTTAGTTTTGAAAGAAACTGCCAGAGTTTCTTCCAAAGTGGCTGTACCATTTTGCATTCTCATTAGCAATGAAAGTTTCTATCAGTCCATATCCTCAGTATATTTGGGCTTGTTTTGGATTTTAACCATTGTAATAGATGTGTAGTGGGATTTCATTGCTGTTATGAGTTGAAATTTCCTAATGATATAAGATACAAGCATGTTTTCCTATGCTTCTTTGTCATCTGTATGTCTGGTGAATTGGCAGTTAAGATCTGTTGCTCACTTTTAAAAATATTACTAATGTTGCAGTATTATTTAAGAATAAATTCTCCTTTATCCATTGGTTTATAATATTTTCTTTATATTTATGTGCTAAAATATTAAATAGATACAGAGGTAGAAATCTTCTACTCTCTTAATTTTTATATATACATCTCTGAATCAGTGTAGTCATATTTTCAATATTATGATCTCTGTGACAATTGTTTTTACCTTCTTAACTATTTTAAGTGAATAGTTTAGTAGTTTAAAGTTACATCCATATTGTTGTGAAACATTTCTCCAGAATGTTTTCTTCTTCCGAAACTGAAAGTCCATGTCTGTTGAGGAAAAACTCCCATTTCTCCCTCCCCCCAGGCCCTGAAGCCACAATTTTACTATTTGTTTTTATGAGTTTGACTCCTTAAGATATCTCATACAAGTGGAATCATAGAGTATTTGTCTTTTGTGACTAGGTTATTCTATTCACTATAACGTCCTCAAGGCTTTTCATGTTGTAGCATGTGACAGGACTTTTTTTTTCTGAATAAAATATCTTTTTATTTAATTAATTAATTTTCTACAAACATTTATTTATTTATATTGGCGTATAGTTGCTTTACAATGTTGTGTTAGTTTCTTGCTGTACAGGAAAGTGACAGGACTTCTTTTTTTTTCCTTTAATGAGCAATATTTTATTTTTCAACCAGATGAATTCAAACATTCCAGAAGAATCCAGCATCAAAAAAACAATATGCAGATTTAAGATTGGATATAGAACGCTGATGTTAGTAGGAAAAAAGCCTCAGAATACTGGTGAATGTCCATGGTTATGTGAGTGACTCCTTTTTTTGTGTTTTTTTTTGTTTTGTTTTTCAGCTGTAAAGATGCTTTCTGATTTTATTTGATTTTATTTATTTATTTTTCTTTTTTTATTGGGGTATATTTGCTTTATAATGTTGTGTTAGTTTCTGCTGTACAGCGAAGTTAGTCAAACATACGTACACATATATCCCCTTTTATTTTGTATTTCCTTCTCATTTAGGTCACCAAAGAGCATTAAGTAAAGTTCCCTGTGCTATACAGCAGGTTCTCATTAGTTATCTATTTTATACATATTAGTGTATATATGTAAATTCTAATCTCACAATTCTTCCCACCCCCCTTTCCCTCCTTGGTGACCATACATTTGTTCTCTACATCTCTGTCTCTATTTCTGCCCTGCAAACAGGTTCTTCTGTACCATTTTTCTAGATTCCACATATATGTGTTAATATACAATGTTTGTTTTTCTCTTTCTGATTTACTTCACTCTGTATGACAGTCTCTAGGTCTGTCCACATCTTTACAAAGGACCCAATTTCATTCCTTTTTATGGCTGAGTAAAATTCCATTGTATATATGTGCCACATCGTCTTTATCCATCCACTTGTTGATGGACATTTAGGTTGCTTCAATAACCTGGCCATTGTAAATAGTGCTGCAATGAACATTGTGGTACATGTCTCTTTTTGAATTATGGTTTTCTCAGGGTATATGCCCAGTAGTGGGATTGCTGGGTCATATGGTAGTTCTATTTTTAGTTTTTTAAGGAACCTCCATACTGTTCTCCATAGTGGCTGTATCAATTTACATTCCCATCAACAGTGCAAGAGGGTTCCTTTTTCTCCACACCCTCTCCAGCATTTATTGTTTGTAGATTTTTTGATGATGGCCATTCTGACCGGTATGAGATGATACCTCATTGTGGTTTTGATTTGCATTTCTTTAATAATTAGTGATGTTGAGCATCTTTCCATGTTCCTCTTGGCCATCTGTATGTCTTCTTTGGAGAAATATCTATTTAGGTTTTCCACCCATTTTTTTTAACATCT
The DNA here is from genome assembly GCF_009873245.2 of Balaenoptera musculus. NCBI lineage: Eukaryota > Metazoa > Chordata > Mammalia > Artiodactyla > Balaenopteridae > Balaenoptera > Balaenoptera musculus. The sequence goes on along the minus strand of NC_045806.1, from coordinate 67,566,813 downwards.
TTATTGGACTATAATTTCTTTACAATGTTGTGTTAGTTTCTGATGTATAATAAAGTGAATCAGCTACACGTATACATATATCCCCATATTCGCTCCCTCTTGTGTCTCCCTCCCACCCTCCCTATCCCACCCCTCTATGTGGTCACAAAGCACCGAACTAATTTCCCTGTGCTATGCGACTGTTTCCCACTAGTTATCTATTTTACGTTTGGTAGTGTATATATGTCAGTGCCACTCTCTCACTTCGTCCCAGCTTACCTTTCCCCCTCCCCGCGTCCTCAAGTCCATTCTGTATTGAGCTGCATGAACTGTTTGTATATTTTGGAGATTAATCACTTGTCCATTGCTTCATTTGCAAATATTCTCTCCCATTCTGTCTGTTGTCTTTTCGTCTTGTTTATGGTTTCCTTTGCTGCTCAAAAGCTTTTAAGTTTCATTATATCCCATTTGTTTATTTTTGTTTTTATTTTCACTACTCTGTGAAGTGAGTCAAAAAAGATCTTGCTGTGATTTATGTCAAAGGGTGTTCTTCCTATGTTTTCCTCTCAGAGTTTTATAGTGTCTCTCCTTACATTTAGGTCTTTAATCGATTTTGAATTTGTTTTTGTGTATGGTATAGAGAACCATACGGTATGGAGAACTTCTTACTTCCTAAATTTTTAAAGCTGAACTATACTAGGTTTTTAAAAATATTATTATATATTGAGTGGTCCAAAAAGTGCCTTCAGTTTCTTAAGTACAAATAAAAGACACATTTTTCATTTTCACCAAGAACTTTATTGAACAACGTATTCACCCTTTTGTTCCACTGCCTTCTGCCATTTTTCAGGCAACTTGGTAATTCCATCTTCCCAAAACTTTTTATCTTTTTGAGCAAAGAACGGTTTCAGGTGCCTTTTACAGTCTTCCAGGGAGTTGTAATATTTTCCATTAAGAGAATTTTGTAAAGACCAAAATGTATGTAAATCTGAAGGTGCAATGTCTGGTGAATACAGTGGATGAATCAGAACTTCCCAGCCATGCTGTAACAGTTTTTGCCTGGTCGTGAAATAAACATGCAGTCTTGCATTATCCTGATGGAGGTTTATGCATTTTCTGTTGACTAATTCTGGACGCTTTTGGTTGAGTGCTGCTTTCAGTTGGTTTAATTGGGACCAGTACTTGTTGGAATTAATTGTTTTGTTTTCTAGAAGGATCTCATAATAGAGGACTCCCTTCCAATCCCACCATATACACAACACCTTCTTTGGATGAAGACCGGCCTTTGGTATAATTGGTGGTGGTTCATTTTGCCTCTTCATTCCCCATTGTTGTACAGTACCCACTTTTCTTTGCCTGTCACAATTTGTTTTAAAAACGGAATGTTTTCATTATGTTTCAGTAAAGAAACCCATGCGGAAATACGGTCGAGGTTTTTTTCACTTAACTTATGTGGAACCCAAACATCAAAGCGATTCACATAACCAACCTGGTGCAAATGATTTTCAATGCTTGATTTGGGTATTTTGAGTATGTCAGCTATCTCCCATGTGGTATAAGGTTGATTGTTCTCAATTATTATTTCAATTTGATCACTATCAATTTCAACTGGTCTACCCGATTATGGAGCATCATACAGCAAGAAATCTCCAGCAAGAAACTTCGCAAACCACTTTTGACTCGTTCAATCACTCACAGCACCTTCTCCATACACTGCACAAATATTTTTGTGTGTTTCAGTTGTGTTTTTACCTTTCTTGAAATAATAAAGCATAATATGACAAAAATGTTGCTTTTTTCTCCATCTTCAATATTAAAATGGATACACAAAAAGTCACCAATTTTGATGTCTTTTTTAAATGCATGCTGATATGATGATAGCTGTCACATACAATCTGACAAAATTGTTTCGAATGAAGTTAAAGACAAATAGGTGCTGCAAGACCCATCTTACAGAAAAAAAAAAAAAAGAATGAAACTTTTGGCCCTCCAATATATGTGCATATATATATATATATGTATATTATTTTTCTTTATCCATTTATCCAGCAATGTGCATTTGGGTTATTTCCATATCTTGGATATTGTGGATAATGCTGCAATAAACATGGTTATGCAATATTTTCTTGATATTGCTTTCAATTATATTAGATATATATTCACAAATGTGATTGATGGGTCATATGGTAATTCTATTTTTATTTTCTGAGTAGCCTCCAAACTGTTTCCCATAGTGGCTGCACCACTTAAGATTACCACCAACAGTGTACAAGAGTTCCAATTTCTTTACAGCCATGCCATGACTTTTTCTTTTTCTCTTTCTTTCTTTCTTTCTTTCTATCTTTCTTTCTTTCTTTCTTTCTTTCTTTCTTTCTTTCTTTCTTTCTTTCTCTTCCTCTCTTCCTTCCTTTCTTTCTTTCTTTCTTTCTTTCTTTCTTTCTTTCTTTCTTTCTTTCTTTCTTTCTTTCTTTCTTTCTTTCTCC